>NW_006780142.1:343852-357048 GCF_000442215.2 Lipotes vexillifer
GGGGCAGGGCCCCGTGTCCCCGGTGCCGGCAGGCGGACTCTCAACCACTCCGCCACCAGGGAAGCCCCCCCCCCCATGCATCTTTTTACGCACTTCAACTAAATAAGGTGATCATGGAGATATGGGCATGATTTTATCAGAGTTCTGGTGGTGACCATACCTCTTGGTTTACGCCTGTTGTCCTGGCATTATTATTAACAGTGCCCATTTCACTTTCAAAACTTTAGACAGTAACTTATGTGGTTAGTCGATCTATATGGACTTTCAGAACAACCTCTTCATACTTTAAACATTTCCCACTTTTCTCCACCTCTGCTTCTCTAACAACAAGCTTTCCTTTCTCTCATATGCTACAGAGATAAATCTAGCATGGCCATTATATCATGAGGACATAAAGGATTGAGAGCTGGAGACAGATGATCTAGTTTGAGAGCCCAGCTTGACCATTTGCAGGCTCTGTGACCTTGGGCCAGCTAGCCAGCCCCCCAAGCCCCAGTGTCCTCATCTGCACATGGGGTTGCAGTAACACTTCATTGGGAGGCAGTTACAGGCCTAGACTCTGGTGCCCAGCTGCCTGAGTGTGAATCCCAGCTCTGCCACAACTTAAGGCTATGAGAGCGTTAAACAAGCTGACATATATACAAGTTCTTAAAATAAAGCCTGGCGAATGGAAATTGCTCGGTAAATGTTAGCAATCGTTATTAGTGCTCTGAGAATTAAATATGGTATAAATGCAAGTGCCTAACACATAGTCAGCACTCATTAAATGAGATCTAGTTGTATTACTGGATACTGACCTGGCATGTCTCTGGTTTTTTCCCTCCTCGTCCCAGCAAAAATATATTCATCATAGATATCCTAAATATGTGCATTCATATGTGTGTATATATGGACCCAGAATTAGGAACTCTGAGCAGATACTGCTTTGTATCCCCAAACAGGCAGTTCAGTGCTGCCAAACTACAGTTAAAAAATCTAGTGAAATGCCAGCACATTTGGAATAAGATGCAAATGTGAAATTCACTTGCTCTTAGAGGGTGTATAAACGCTTTGCTAAATTAGAAATGCAGAGAAAGGAGGGTTTATTTGTCCTGTTTATTTGAAGTCAGAGCCAGAATTGTGATGCTTTAATAATGGTCCTAAATATTTCTTTGGGTTTTTCCAGGAGAGAGAGATTGCATTTATCTCTTAAATGGCCCATAGCTATTTCCACATTAGAACGGGCAGAGATTTTATTTCTTTAGCATTCTTCAAAGAAGGTGTAACTCCAGGGGAATACAGACTTCTTCAGTGAATGATGTATCTCGTATCCCTCACGTACCTGGCATGAGACCCTGTACCCGTCAGAAACTAGTGAGCGTTTGCTGAAGTGAAGGGGGTTGCACCCCACAGGAGGGTGTCAGCCACTGCTTGATTTCACGGTCTTTTTTTCTTTCCACTTCTTGTTTACCAGGAGCAAAGTTCAGTAATAAGAAGTCTACTTGACCTCACTGAGTGACATTTGAATGCCAAGTTTTGAACGTTTCTTTGTGACCTGCTTACATTTTACAGCTTTGCAACATGAGGATCAGCGTTCTAGCAAAGTTTAATTCAGTCATGTATCTGGGTAATGGGTTGCTCCATTGAAATGGGGATATTTATTTGGTAGAAATAGGAGATTTTCACTAATTTGACTTACTGTGCTTAGAATAAGGACATAAGGATCACTGTGACATTTTTGGAAAATGACAAGCTGTGACAAGCATAGAGCACCCACATTTGTACGTTCCGGAGCGTGAAGCTCAGAATCCCTGAGCCACTGCTAAGAAGGGCTCTGGGGATATAGCCCCTGAGCAAGCAGCTCTTCTGTCTCCAAAGGTCTCTCCAGTTTCTCCCAGCCTCGGGGGAGGGCAACCATAGGGGAAAGCAGGTCAGATCAGTACTGGAAAACAGGAGAGTGTTGCTCTCTCTTTAGGCCCTGGAGTGCCTCACCTTCTGTATTCAAGGAGACGCCCAGCTATTTCTTAAACAAAGCCCTCCCTTGGCTGGTATGAATTGTTCCACTCCCCCAGTGGCTTCACTTAGCTCTTGTTTAAAAGGAGAATGTTTTCCTCTCATCACACAAATGAAGAGGCAGCTATAATAAGTTATAGCCAGTGCTAGGAAAGGGGTGAGCACAGGTTGCCATGCAAACACAGGCGAGGCACCTGGTCTCAGGTGTTCAGGTAAGGCTCCTAGATGAAGAGGTATGCAAGTTAAACTACCAGCACATCCAAAACCAGGACGTTGGTTCCTGATGATTTAAAGAATGAAGTCCAGATATTTAAAGTTCTACTCCATCCATTTTTCATCCACATTTCTTGACTTCTTTCTTACTCTGCCACTTCTCAACCTTACACGCCCATCAACACACCCATCAACACTCTCCCTGGTCCCCAAACACTTTTGGGTCCCATTGATATCTGCCTTTTGCTCTTCTCTGACTCATAAAGTCCTTGTCTCACTCAGGTCCAAGATCACTCCTCTACGTTCTTCTTACAATGAGTAGAGAAAACACAAGTTTTCTCTTTTGTTCTTTTCTCCAATAGACTCCAAGCTCCTAGGAGACTGGGTCCGTGTGTTGATAATACCCAGCATGGTGGGTACTCAGTGATTTTGATGACTATGAACTTCATTCAGTTCATAGTCATGAACTAAAGCAATGGGCAAGATGTTTAACATTTCTGCACCTCAACCTGCTCATCTGCAAAACAGAGGTAAGAATGTCCATATTGCAGGGTTGCTTGTAAAATGCCCAGCCTGGTACCTGGCATCGAGCAGCCCTTCATAGATGGCTTTAACAGCTGTTCCCACTACTTGGTTTCTCATGCTGTATTCAGGATCTGTAACATCTATCGAACATTATGTTGAACCTCCTTCAAGCAGAGGTAGACTCTCTTGCAGTCAGATGAGACCTTTAATATCATGTGGTCTGGAGAGATGATTCTTTAAAAATTATGAAGTCCCATCCTGGGATACTGCAGAGGTAATTAAGGCTGTTTAGAAGGAAAAGAACTTGTGGTAAAGGGGAGTGACTTCACTAGATCACATCAGAACTTAGTGGCCAGGACTGAATTCCAGCACCCATGCATTTGCCCATTCATTCATTCTTTCACTCATTTTATTGAATATTGAGAGCCTATTCTGTATCATGCTGGAAAATATCTGAATTTGTAACGACAAACGAAACAGACTTGGTTCCCTGTCTTAACAGTGCTTACAGTCTAGTGGACAGGCAGACAATGTACAAATAAATATTCAAATAAATACATGATCAGTGCATTGAAGCAAAAGGACAGGAGACTAAGGAGGAGGAGTGGGGGACCTACTTTATTATTTTATTATTATTACGTTTTTACATATATATTTTTTATTTTTCAGATTCTTTTGCATTACAGTTTATTACAAGATATTGAATATAGTTCCATGTGCTATACAGTAGGTCCTTGTTGTTTATCTATTTTACTTTATTTTATCTTTTAGTCCTAATCTTATTTTTTTATTATTATTTTAAATTTTTTATTTATTTTTTTATACAGCAGGTTCTTATTAGTCATCCATTTTATCCACATCAGTGTATACATGTCAATCCCAACCCCCCAATTCATCCCCCCCCCACCCCCCCCCCCTGCCACTTTCCCCCTTGGTGTCCATACGTTTGTTCTCTACATCTGTGTCTCTATTTCTGCCCTGCAAACTGGTTCATCTGTACCATTTTTCTAGGTTCAACATATATGTGTTAATATATGATATTCGTTTTTCTCTTTCTCACTTACTTCACTCTGTATGACAGTCTCTAGATCCATCCACATCTCAACAAATGACCCAATTTCGTTCCTTTTTATGGCTGAGTAATACTCCATTGTATATATGTACCATGTATTCTTTATCCATTTGTCTGTCGATGGGCATTTAGGTTGCTTCCATGACCTGGCTATTGTAAACAGTGCTGCAATGAACATTAGGGTGCATGTGTCTTTTTGAATTATGGTTTTCCCTGGGTACATGCCCAGTAGTGGGATTGCTGGATCATATGGTAATTCTATTTTTAGTTTTTTAAGGAAGCTCTATAATGTTCTGCATAGTGGCTGTATCAATTTACATTCCCACCAACAGTGCAAGAGGGTTCCCTTTTCTCCACATCCTCTCTAGCATTTGTTGTTTGTAGATTTTCTGATGATGCCCATTCTAACTGGTGTGAGGTGATACCTCATTGTAATTTTGATTTGTATTTCTCTAATAATTAGTGATAATTATAGAGCTTTTCATGTGCTTCTTGGCCATCTGTATGTCTTCTTTGGAGAAATGTCTATTTAGGTCTTCTGCCCATTTTTGGATTGGGTTGTTTGTTTCTTTAATATTGAACTGCATGAGCTGTTTCTATATTTTGGAGATTAATCCTTTGTCTGTTGGTTCGTTTGCAAATATTTTCTCCCATTCTGAGGGTTGTCTTTTCGTCTTGTTTATGGTTTCCTTTGCTGTGCAAAAGCTTTTAATTTTCATTAGGTCCCATTCATTTATTTATTTTTTTATTTCCATTACTCTAGTAGGTGGATCAGAAGAGATCTTGCTGTGATTTATGTCAAAGAGTGGTCTTCCTATGTTTTCCTCTAAGAGTTTTATAGTGTCCAGTCTTACATTTAGGTCTCTAATCCATTTTGAGTTTGTTTTTGTGTACAGTGTTAGGGAGTGTTCTAATTTCATTCTTTTACATGTAGCTGTCCAGTTTTCCCAGCACCACTTATTGAAGAGGCTGTCTTTTCTCCATTGTATATCCTTGCCTCCTTTGTCATAGATTAGTTGGCCATAGGTGCATGGGTTTATCTCTGGGCTTTCTATCTTGTTCCATTGATCTATATTTCTGTTTTTGTGCCAGCACCATATTGTCTTGATTATTGTAGCTTTGTAGTATAGTCTGAAGTCAGGGAGTCTGATTCCTCCAGCTCTGATTTTCTCCCTCAAGACTGCTTTGGCTATTCGGGGTCTTTTGTGATTCCATACAATTGTGAAATTTTTGGTTCTAGTTCCGTGAAAAATGCCTTTGGTAGTTTGATAGGGATTTCATTGAATCTGTAGATTGCTTTGGGTAGTATGGCCATTTTCACAATGTTAATTCTTCCAATCCAGTACTATGGTATATCTCTCCATCTGTTTGTATCAACTTGAATTTCTTTCATCAGTGTCTTACAGTTTTCTGCCTACAGATCTTTTGTCTCCCTAGGTAGGTTTATTCCTAGGTATTTTATTCTTTGTGTTGCAATGGTAAATGGGAGTGTTTCCTTAATTTCTCTTTTAGATTTTTCATCATTAGTATATAGGAATACAAGGGATTTCTGTGCATTAATTTTGTATTCTGCAACTTTACCAAATTCATTGATTAGCTCTAGCAGTTTTCTGGTGGCATCTTTAGGATTCTCTATGTATAGTATCATGTCATCTGCAAACAGTGACAGTTTTACTTCTTCTTTTCCAATTTGTATTCCTTTTATTTCTTTTTCTTCTCTGATTGCCGTGGCTAGGACTTCCAAAACTATGTTGAATAATAGTGGTGAGAGTGGACATCCTTGTCTTGTTCCTGATTTACAGGAAATGCTTTCAGGTTTTTACCATTGAGAATGATGTTTGCTGTGGGTTTGACATATATGGCCTTTATTATGTTGAGGTAGGTTCCCTCTATGCCCACTTTCTGGAGAGTTTTTATCATAAATGGGGGTTGAATTTTGTCAAAAGCTTTTTCTGCCTCTATTGAGATGATCATATGGTTTTTATTCTTCAATTTGTTAATATGGTGTATCACATGGATTGATTTGCATATATTGGAAGAATCCTTGCATCCCTGGGATAAATCCCACTTGATCATGGTGTATGACCTTTTAATGTGTAGTTGGATTCTGTTTGCTAGTATTTTGTTGAGGATTTTTGCATCTATATTCATCAGTGATATTGGTCTGTAATTTTCTTTTTCTGTAGTATCTTTGTCTGGTTTTGGTATCAGGGTGATGGTGGCCTCATAGGATGGGTTTGGGAGTGTTCTTTTCTCTGCAATTTCTTGGAAGAGTTTGAGAAGGATGAGTGTTAGCTCTTCTCTAAACGTTTGATAGTATTCACCTGTGAAGCCATCTGGTCCTGGACTTTTGTTTGTTGGAAGTTTTTTTTTGTTTTGTTTTTGTTTTTTTGCGGTATGTGGGCCTCTCACTGCTGTGGCCTCTCCCGTTGCGGAGCACAGGCTCCGGACGCGCAGGCTCAGCAGCCACGGCCCACGGGCCCAGCCGCTCCACAGCATGTGGGGTCCTCCCGGAACGGGGTACGAACCCGTGTCCCCTACATCAGCAGACAGACTCTCAACCACTGCACCAGGGAAGCCCCCTGATACTATCTTAAGGAGAGTTTTGTTGTAAAGCGAAAGGGCAAAGTGGCCATCAGCCACTGTATCATGTCATGCACCATTAAGCATCCAATAATGAAATCACTTAACAAAAGTAATTAACTTAATTCACGGAACTGTAAAATTCAGTATTGTTTGAACATTCTCAGAAACTCACCTTTAGGAAATGTCGCAGAGAAATAGCCTAGAGAATTAATGTTCTACATCTTCCAACAAAGGTCCAGGTCAGAGGGAGAAATCGACCAATTCTAAGAGAGTGATCAGCAATATGCTAGAAATAACAGGCTATGGAAACCCATGATATATCTTGCCATTACTAGACCTCTTGATAAATGTCAACATTTAAGTGCCAGTGATTTGTTTCCTTCTGCTAACTTTGGATTTTGTTTGTTCTTCTTTCTCTAGTTCCTTTAGGGGTAAGGTTAGATTGTTTATTTGAGATGTTTCTTGTTTCTTGAGGTAGGCTTGTACAGCTGTACACTTCCCTCTTAGAACTGCTTTTGCTGCATCCCATAGGTTTTGTATCATCGTGTTCATTGTCATTTGTCTCGAGGTATTTTTTGATTTCCTCTTTGATTTCTTCAGTGATCTCTTGGTTATTTAGTAACGTATTGTTTGGCCTCCATGTGTTTGTGTGTTTTACGTTTTTTTCCCTGTAATTCATTTCTAATCTCATAGCATTGTGGTCAGAAAAGATGCTTGATATGATTTCAATTTTCTTAAATTTACTGAGGCTTGATTTGTGACCCAAGATGTGATCTATCCTGGAGAATGTTCCATGCACACTTGAGAAGAAAGTGTAATCTGCTGTTTTTGGATGGCATGTCCTATAAGTATCAATTAAATCTGTCTGGTCTATTGTGTCATGTAAAGCTTCTGTTTCCTTATTTATTTTCATTTTGGATGATCTGTCCATTGGTGTAAGTGAGGTGTTAAAGTCCCCCACTGTTACTGTTGATTTCCTCTTTTATAGCTGTTAGCAGTTGCTTTATGTATTGAGGTGCTCCTGTGTTGGGTGCATATGTATTTACAATTGTTATATCTTCTTCTTGGATCCCTTGATCATCATGTAGTGTCCTTCCTTGTCTCTTGTAACATTCTTTATTTTAAAGTCTATTTTTTCTGATATGAGTATTGCTACTCCAGCTTTCTTTTGATTTCCATTTGCATGGAGTAACTTTTTCCATCCCCTCACTTTCAGTCTGTATGTGTCCCTAGGTCTGAAGTGGGTCTCTTGTAGACAGCATATGTATGGGTCTTGTTTTTGTATCCATTCAGCAAGCCTGTGTCTTTTGGTTGGAGCATTTAATTCATTTACGTTTAAGGTAATTATCGATATGTACGTTCTTATGACCATTTTCTTAATTGTTTTGGGTTTGTTTCTGTAGGCCCTTTTCTTTTCTTATGTTTCCCACTTAGAGAAGTTCCTTTAGCATTTGTTGTAGAGCTGGTTTGGTGGTTTTAAATTCTCTTAGCTTTTGCTTGTCTGTAAAGGTTTTGATTTCTCCATCGAATCTGAATGAGATCCTTGCTGGGTAGAGTAATCTTGGTTGTAGCTTCTTTGCTTTCATCACTTAAAGTATAGCGTGCCACTCCCTTCTGGCTTGTAGAGCTTATGCTGAGAAATCAGCTGTTAACCTTATGGGAGTTCCCTTGTATATTATTTTTGTTTTTCCATTGTTGCTTTTAATAATATTTATTTGTCCTTAATTTTTGTCAATTTGATAACTATGTGTCGGCATGTTTGTCCTTGGGTTTATCCTGCCTGGGACTGTCTGCGCTTCCTAGACTTGGGTGGCTACTTCCCTTCCCATGTTAGGGAAGTTTTCGAGTATAATCTTCTCAAATATTTTCTCTGGTCCTTTCTCTCTCTCCTCTCCTTCTGGGACCCCTATAATGTGGATGTTGTTGCGTTTAATGTTGTCCCAGAGGTCTGTTAGCCTGTCTTCATTTCTTTTCATTCTTTTTTCTTTATTCTGTTCTGCAGCAGTGAATTCCACCATTCTGTCTTCCAGGTCACTTATCCGTTCTTCTGCTTCAGTTATTCTGCTATTGATTCCTTCCAGTGTATTTTTCCTTTCAGTTATTGTATTGTTCATCTCTGTTTGTTTGTTCTTTAATTCTTCTTCTAGGTCTTTGTTAAACATTTCTTGCATCTTTTCCATCTTTGCCTCCATTCTTTTTCCGAGGTCCTGGGTCATCTTCACTATCATTATTCTGAATTCTTTTTCTGGAAGGTTGCCTATCTCCACTTCATTTAGTTGTTTTTCTGAGGTTTTATCTTGTTGCTTCATCTGGTACATAGCCCTCTGCCTTTTCATCTTGTCTATCTTTCTGTGAATGTGGTTTTAGTTCCGCAGACTGCAGGACTGTAGTTCTTCTTGCTTCTGCTGTCTGCCCTCTGGTGGATGAGGCTATCTAAGAAACTTGTACAAGTCTCCTGACGGGAGGTACTGGTGGTGGGTAGAGCTGGCTGTTGCTCTGGTGGGCAGAGCTCAGTAAAACTTCAGTCCACTTGACTGCTGATTGGTGGGGCTGGGTTCCCTTCTTTTTGGTTGTTTAGCCTGAGGCAACCCAACACTGGAGCCTACCTGGGCTCTTTGGTGGGGCTAATCACAGACTCTGGGAGGGCTCATGCCAAGGAGTACTTCCCAGAACTTCTGCTGCCAGTGTCCTTGTCCTCACAGTGAGACACAGCCACCCACTGCCTCTGCAGGAGACCCTCCAACACTAGCAGGTAGTTCTGGTTCAGTCTTCCCTGGGGTCACTGCTCCTTCCCCTGGGTCCTGATGTGCACACTACTTTGCGTGTGCCCTCCAAGAGTGGAGTCCCTGCTCCCCCTGGCCTGTCAGCATCCTGCAGTCAAATCCTGCTAGCCTTCAAAGTCTGATTCTCTAGGAATTCATCCTCCCATTGCCGGACCCCCAGATTCAGAAGCCTGACGTGGGACTCAGAACCTTTGCTCCACTCACTGGTATAAGTGTTCTCCAGTGTGTGACTCACCCACTCAGCGGTTATGGGCTTTGATTTTATTGTGATTGAACCCCTCCTACCGTGTCATGGTGGCTTCTCCTTTGTCTTTGGATGTGGGGTATCTTTTTTGGTCAGTTCCAGTGTCTTCCTGTCGATGACTGTTCAGCAGTTAGTTGTGATTCTAGTGTTTTTGCAAGAGGGAGTGAGAGCAACTAAGCCCGTGCACCACGACTACTGAGCCTGCTGTCTAGAGCCCGCGAGCCACAACTGCTGAGCCTGCGCTCTAGAGCCCATGAGCCTCAGCTACTGAAGCCCATGCGCCTAGAGCCCGTGCTCCGCAACGAGAGAAGCCACCGCAACGAGAAGCCCGTGCACCACAACAAAGAGTAGTCCCAGCTTGCCGCAAGTAGAGAAAGCCTGCACGCAGCAACAAAGACCCAACTCAGCCAAAAATAAATAAATAAATTTATTAAAAAAAAAATTCATCAACATTGGACCCCATTGTGCCTTTTCCCCCAAATCATTTCTTGTACATAGTTTCCTGCTGCATGTCCTGAGGCTTAGAGAACATATCCATTATAGGAGGTCTACTTAGTCTTTGTGCAAACTCGTCCCCATGAAAGTAAAATAAAAAGCACCAGGAGCCAAAGAGGAAAGTGCAACCAAGAGCACTTCCATTTCCCAGCCTTAATTAATCCATTTGGTATTATCTGAGCACTTTGATCTTTTTTGCTCCCCTCTCTTGCTCATCTTTCTCTCATTTCTTTGCCTGTTAAGACTCGATCAGAGGTTATGTAAGAGCAGAAAGAGGAGAATGCAGTAGTCTCTTTTCTTTTGATTAATAGCTCTTGTAAAAGGTTTTGGTGGCTGGGAAGATTGAAGGTAAAATAAGATTATAAGATTATAATGATGTTCACAGATAATGCCGTCGACTTAATTATTCCAAGTTCTGAGCAGCGGAGATAATTGAGACTGAGTGTATTTTACAACTTTTCATCTAATCCATTATGTTACAAGGGCAGGTATTGGTAAATAGCTGTTTACACTTTAAGGTATGTAATTAAACAGATTTCATTGAGTTATTATGGCTGATTCTTTCCAATAGTGAAAGGAGAAAGATACTAGGCAGGAGTATGGAGCAGGGGGGAGTTCTGAGCTCATCGAAACTAGAGCCATATCATCAGAAAGAAAACTCTAAACACTCCTCACTAACAATCAGTTAATTAGAAATTGTCACCAACTGACATATCTCCAAATTCTGGCCACGTAAGGAAAATTGAGGTTCAACCTGGTGGTCTTCTGGTACTTCAAGAGCTCAAAGCATCTTCTGAAGACTTATAAAAAACTGAAGTACCTTTGGTGTCATTTAAAAATATTTGTGTATGCTTTCCTTAGAAGTTGGTGATGTGTGCACCTTGAAATGTGACTGTTCTATTACCAGAATATTTATTCAATTGAACACCCCACCACCAGTCCCAACTGGAGAACAGAATTTAGTCTACTTGCCTGAAGCTACAGAAGAAAACCTTGGTAAAGCTATTAATTTAATTTTATATGGTAGAATAATTTTCATAAACTGCCTTAGAACTTGCTCTACCTGTTAACACCACTGCATAATATGTCATTCTGAGAAGTGATCTAGCTCTGAGACTCACTGCTTCTTGAGCAGCCCCTTAAAAGGTCCCCACTATGTTTGAAATGCTTACACAGACTGTGAAATCTTTTTTTTTCATACTAATGACAATAAGCATTACCGTTTTAACACAGTGCAAAAAGCTTTATATGCAATAAATAACTTAATGCTCACATCAGCCTTATGAGGTAGAGCTATTGTTTTTCCCATTTAATAGTTTTCAGCTTAGAATAACATTCCCAGGAGGTAGTCAGTGTAGTCCAGATTCTAACTCACGTCTTCAGCACAGCCCTTATCCCCTTGCTCTTTGGCCTCCCTGAGAGTCAGTGTGCTGTGGGCTACATGCCCCTCACTTCCTACCCCATCTCATAGTGGTTGCACTACTGTATTTAAAAAAAAATTTTATTGCCATATAGTTCATTTACAATGTTGTGTTAGTTTCAGGTGTACAGCAAAGTGATTCATATATATATATATATATATATATATATATATTTGTATATACACTTTTTTAGATTCTTTTACATTATAGGTTATTATAAGATATTGAATATAGTTCACTGTACTGTACAGTAGGTCCTTATCTACGTTTTATTTTAGCTCTATTTAAAATAGAGCTATTTAAACCCCTTGGCACACTTTTTTAGATTCTTTTACATTATAGGTTATTATAAGATATTGAATATAGTTCACTGTACTGTACAGTAGGTCCTTGTTGGTTATCTATGTTATATATAGTAGTGTGTATATTTTAATCCCAAACTCCTAATTAATCCCTCTCCCACCTTTTCCCTTTGGTAATCATAAGTTTGTTTTCTATGTCTGTGAGTCTATTTCTGTTTTGTAATAAGTTAATTTGTATCCTTTTTTAAGATTCCACATATAAGTGATATCATGTAATATTTGTCTTTCTCTCTCTTACTTCACTTAGTATAATAATCTCTAAGTCCATCCATGTTTCTGCAGATGGCATTATTTCATTCTTTTTTATGGCTGAGTAGTATTCCATCATATATATGTACCACATCTTCTTTATCCATTCATCTTTTGATGGACATTTAATTGCTTCCATGTCTTGGCTATTGTAAATAGCCAATGAACTTTGGGGTGCATGTATCTTTTTGAATTATAGTTTTCTCTGGATATATGCCCAGGAGTAGGATCGCTGGATCATATGGTAACTCTATTTTTAGTTTTTTAAGGAACCTCCGTACTGTTCTCCAGAGTGGCTACACCAATTTGCGTTCCCACCAACAGTGTAGGAAGGTTCCTTTTTCTCCACACCCTCTTCAGCATTTACCTAAATTTTAATTTGTAGGCAAATCATCCATACTCTTCATGCCTCTGTTTTCTTATCTGGAAAATAATGATAACAACTGTCCTTTATACAGCTCAGTGTTACTATTTTTTATTATTATGACACAAATGAATGTGATATAGACGTATGCAGCTAGATTTCGCTGGCCAGGGGTATCGAAGGAAAATATATTTGGGATACATCCTGTTTACATGATGTGTTTAGCTGTAACGCCTTCTGTGTTTGCCAGGTTCCCAGTTAAGTAAGATACTCAAGGCCATGTGAAAGGAACTAAAACTTTTCTAGAAAACCAGATTATTTTAGTATTTCTTTTATCTTCATTACCTTTTTCCTCCTAGCCAGGATTATGTTTTTTTTTTTTTTCTCTGTAGGGTTTTTTTTTTTTCTTAATGACTCCTCTACTTTTGTCAAACAATATGTCATAATGTAGATGGACTTTTTGGTTCATGACTGTGTCTTTATCTCAGTACATTCATTAATATAAACTTTCTTATAAAATATTCTCAAGTTGTTAAACTTAATATGATTTGAAACAAATTGATTACAAAGTGTATTTCTGGTTGCCTATTTATTAAACTTACTAGTGTTTAATTATGGTCGTAATTGCTACTCTGGCAAAATTTTGGTTTGTGTGTATATGCAGGTGATACTTGGAGACTAATGTCCATTCTCTAAACACACATTTTCCAGAGAAACGGCATTATCTTTTGCTCTAAGAATGTCACTTGAAAAAATTCTATTTGAATAGTGAGTTATCAAACACTCTAGTGTATCTCTGTCCCCAATTATTAATAAGCTGCTACCCCCAAATTTGTTTTTTCCTCCTTACTTGACAAACATGATCATTTATTAATATTTGTACATTCCTG
>NW_006780142.1:357058-357306 GCF_000442215.2 Lipotes vexillifer
TCTGTTAGATAGGTGCTATGGAAGAAGGGTCTGCCTGCTTTTATTTCATCTTGAAAAATGTCATGTGAACGAATGATGCCAGCTGGTGGTGATCTTTCTTTAAATTTATTCAGAGCCTTATTTCTAGGAAATGGCATACTTTTTTGGTGCCACATGCTTCAAGTTTCAAACAGACATCATCTAAGGACTGTTCCCTTCCTGCCATAAGGGCTTATCGGGTTATGATGGTGGGAGAAAGGGGGAAAGAG
>NW_006780142.1:357316-357864 GCF_000442215.2 Lipotes vexillifer
ACCCAGCTGAAAAATCACCCAGATTCTTGACGGCACTGAGCATCCTGGGATGCTGTTGTCCAGTTAGCCAGTGAGTGTTTGAGAAGGATATTTATCATACAGATAGGTCTTTAGACAATCAGCAATTTCTCAACTGTAAGGTTGTTGATTTTTAGGATTAATTAGTAGGGTTATTAATCTAAACAATTAAATTCTCTCCTAAGAGTACAGCTGTCTGATTAATTAATCTGTTAATTAATCAGTGGTTTCTCCAGATGTCTGTTGAGATACTGTCCCTTGAGCACTGCTGGGATGTGCTTTCAGACCACGGATTAATCCCTTTCACTTACTCAACTTTACAGTAAAAGGAGACTATTTATAACAGAGCTTGTTGTGGGTTTGCTATGAGCAAAAATCTATTTGTAATTATTTCAGGATATCCTTCTCACTCTCATATGTGACATACTTCTGTGTCATGAATTGATAACATTTGATAAAATCTTAATAGCTTTTCAGATGTATTTCCCCTTACCTTACTGGAAAGTGTATTTACAAAATTAAACATTCCT
>NW_006780142.1:357874-359345 GCF_000442215.2 Lipotes vexillifer
AGAAGAGTCATCACATTCTAAAACATGATTTATTTATTTCAATAAAGCAGGGAAATTATATTGATATTTCTAGTCATCTAAATTTCATGACTTCTTCGAGAGCTACTGTTTTCTAAGGTTAAAATTTTTGTGGCAAACTGTACTTTCCTGAGTCTTGCTTAAGCTCATGAGGGACTCCAGGTCCCAGGAATAGCCCTTCTGGGACAATACCTGGGAATCCCCAGGGAGTCATTGTCTAGTAGGTAAAGGAATGGCTTCCTCCTTCCTGCCTTTCTCCTCTGGGCGTGGCTGAACTGCTCTGTCCCTTTGTCATGCATCTACTGCAGAGATAGAACCACCCTTGTCCGCTGAAGGCCACCCAGCACCTCAGCTCTGCTTGGCCAGTCCTGCTGTGTAGCTGTCTCCTTCCTGGAGTTACATTACTTTGGCTCAATTATGCCAGGCTGTCCAGCGCAGCCTCACTGACCCACTGATGCAGTGGAGTCCATGAGGTAACAAAGCTGCAGGGTATTCTTTTTAAAAGTGGGAAAGAATGGTTCTCCCCTCTTTTTTGTGGGACAGTATAATATAGCAAAAATCAACATTAGTCTTAGGACCAGAAAGACCTGGATTTGAACATATATTAAACAGAGGGTAATGATGATGATACTGACTTTACAGGGTAGCTCTGAGCTATTGAAAGGCTGAATGTAATCCAGGCTCCTCTTTGGAAACCCAGCCCTCAGAAGAACGTTCTGTACATCAGACGCATGCATGCATTCACTCATTCATTCATTCCTCAGTCAGTACCTATGGTACTAAGTGTGCATCCATTATGTGTCCAACATTGTGTTGATGTATGTCTTGAAGGTGTGTCCTAGGTGCATAAGGGTAGAGAAGAGTAGCAGAGGGAAGAAAAAGCCCTGGGCAGTAGTTGAGGCTGTGGACCCATCTGAAGTCACCAGCATGAATGTATGCAAACTAAAAAATAAACAAAGGCTGAGGATGGACCTCTGGAGAACAGAGACATTTACAGGGAGAGCAGAAGAAGAGGGGTCAGTAATGAACAGTAAGGAGGTGTGATGGCTGGAGTGGGCGGAGAATAAGGGGGTGACAGCCACAGTGGGTGGTGTCACAGAAGACAAAGAAAGAGTTCCAAGGCGCAAGTGGGCAACTGGAAAATTCTAAGTGTCTCTTGGGCAAGGCCAAGATATTGGTGACCTCATGCAGTCATGACAAAGAATGCCAAACTGTCATAGTTTTAGAAGTGAATAGGAAGGTAGAAATATATATTTCTCAAAAGAAGCATGGCTGGGCTTCCCTGGTGGCGCAGTGGTTGAGAGTCCACCTGCCGATGCAGGGGAGCATCCGGGAAGATCCCGCATGCCGCGGAGCGGCTGCGCCCGTGAGCCATGGCCGCTGAGCCTGCGCGTCCGGAGCCTGTGCTCCGCAACGGGAGAGGCCGCAGCAGTGAGAGGCCCGCGTACCTCAA
>NW_006780142.1:359424-371610 GCF_000442215.2 Lipotes vexillifer
CAAAAAAAAAAAAAAAAAAAAAAAAAAAAGAAGCATAGCTTTGTAGGAAAGAAGGCAATAAAAGAGGCAAGAAGAGTTAAGACGGGTTTGTTTTTCAAGATGAAGGAGACTGAGAATGTTGTGATATGTTCCAGACAGTTTTGCTTGCCAAAAAAATGCAAAATTTGCAATGAGATTAGGTTTCTATAATGATAAAAATGGAACTTGATATATCACCTCCATTTTAATGATTAAAGTAAGATATAAATTCTAATCTAATATAGCTATAGCATTTGTCAGAGTTGGAGGGGAAATGCATTATTTTACATTTTTTATTCTCTTTTTCCAGATTAAACCTGATATTTTGACTAGTGAAATACTTTGGGGGAAAAAGAACCAATCCAAACAGTTTTTCGTGAACATCTTTGATGCCTCAGCATTCAACTCAGATGTTTCCTTCCTGAGTTAGAATTAGAAGCAATGAGAACCAGACCCATTGTCAGGTCGTATTTCTGTCAGTTCCTTGTCATAAGAGATTTGTGAAATAGAGCACATCTTTGCCTGACTACTTGGTAAAACTGAAGATCCCTCCACATCAAACTGATCCTGGGCTCTTTCTTTCAGTCATTTCATGTATTTTATTGGATGAGCCTGACCTGTGAGGCAGCAACAGCTGCTAAACTCAAAGTTTTGCTGGGGGGCTTCCCAGGCTTCCCTGGTGGCACAGTGGTTGAGAGTTCATCTACCGATGCAGGGGACACGGGTTCGTGCCCCGGTCCGGGAAGATCCCACATGCCGCGGAGCGGCTGGGCCCGTGAGCCATGGCCGCTGAGCCTGCGCGTCCGGAGCCTGTGCTCCGCCCCGGGGGAGGCCACAACAGTGAGAGGCCCGTGTACCGCAAAAAAAAAAGTTTTGCTGGGGCTCAGGGAGAGCCTTAGAGCAGGAGCTCAGGGTTCTCCCCTTCCTTCTCCCCTGCCTGTTTTCCCCTGGAGTCTTTTATTTTTAGGAGGGAGAGTCACTCCTATTAGCAGAGAGGGGAAGGAAAGTGACAAGCAGCTATGGATGCTCTTGGCAGTGTGGTCAGAACTGCTACATATTCAGCCTCTGGGTGCTTGAGAAACTCCCTTAGAGAGGGAAGAGCTTGGGGGAAGGGCCCCTCCTGGATGCGCTGTGTAGCAGGGGATGGTAATGATTTTTGCAGTGCTTCTGCCTGGTCCCTCCTCTTCCGGACAACTCTGCTTCGGGGAGTTTATGGAAGAGTCATCCTGTTTCTGCAGATTGAGATGCCAAACTCTTCTTTTCTTTCCTTACCTTTCTTCTTTTCTTTTCCTTCCTTTTCTTTTCTTTTCCCTCCCTCCCTCCCTTCCTTCCTTCCTTGGATTCAGACAAATTCTCTATCCCTTGATAGGTAAAAGAGGTAACTAAACAGGACTGAGAAATGACTAGCCCCCCCCATCTTTTCCCTTTTGGGGAGTTTCATTTGCAATTTTTCCTCCTCACTTCTCTTCCCCCCGCTCATCCCAATCTAGCTCAAAGTGCCCCCTACCCTCTCGGGTTTATCTTTCTTTCTCTTTAATTTCAAAATTAGATGAATAAACGCATCTATTCTTGGAGTATGTTCCTTTCCCTCACTTTCTCTCTCCTCATTTAGAATCCTATGTTTTGACAGAATTTATCATGGGTTGTCACCCTTGATGATTAAAAAAGGCACTAATGAGATGAAGCTTGTCAAGACTTGATCACAGGGTATCTATGTTCTGTCAGGTAGTAATAGGACACCTTCAGGAGACTTGGAGAAAGTGGGAAGTGTGAGAACAAATTATGGATTCTTGCGGTTGAGGGCAGAGGTGAGGCGAGGCGACACCAAATCCGAATTCCTTAAGGGAATCAAACAGCATGAGAGCAGTTCTGTTCTTGACTGTGTGACTAGTTCATTGAGCAATGGGGATTGAATGCTAAAACTTAGAACGAGCTATCCACAAGAGTAGACTTTTCAAAAATAGATGTGGGTTTTTCTTGCCGTGATTGGGATTTTGGACTCTGATAACTGTGCGACAGACATAACGTTAAAGACCAGCAGATAGATTAGCTTGTCATAGGTTTTACGTGGAACTCACAAGATGACCCCAAGACAGACCAGACCGAGTTTATGTGCTTCTCCAACAGGATTTCTTGTGTGAGATCCGTCTTTTACTCTGGATCAGTGCAGCATAGCTAGCAAGTTGGCAGTGGTTCATTAGGAAAGGAGTATCCAAAAATAAACAAATCATGAAATCCATCAGGTCTCTGCCACATGAATTTATAGATTATAAGTTAATAATATTGCATACACATTGAACACCAACAACTAGAATTTTTCTGCTGATCTGCATGCAGCTATTTCACTCAGATATTTGGAGAATCAGGTTTACTTTTATATCCAGAACAACTTCTCATAACTCATGTAAGTGTTTATTTTAGTTTAAGATTTGTATTTAACTGTAACTTGTGATTTAGTATTTAAAAAAAATACCATCGTGAGGGTGTGTCTGCTTAAAATTGTTTCAGAGACTTGAAACTTCAGAACATCTTGAGAACACCCTCTTTTCACACCTTCACAAATGAACACGTATCTGCATTGCACGAACTTAAGTGTACCTTGGATTATAATCCTCAGACCTAGTCACGAATCGGAAAACTTGTTAAGAAGATATAAAGTAAGAAAAAAATTAAATAATTACATTAAAGCATTATTTTTCATGTTATATTACTATTATTCTCATCCCATATGGCACAAAAGAATTAATCATGGTATGTTGGCCAACCCACAGACTTGACACAGCTAACTTCACCATGTATGTGATTATGCATTTCAGAATTTTCATGAAGAAGCAGATGCCAGAAGGAACATGTGTGCTGGGGAGTGTTCATATTTTATGACAACTATCTTGGTCCATTGTCCCCTTCCCTTGAATTAGCACTCAGTTATCCTTAAGGAAGGGGCTGAAGACTCAGCAGAGCTGGAGAGATAACCTCCAGCCTCGTTAGCACTGCAGCAGCTGCCTGAATTTGTTCACACCAAATAGCAGCAACTTGTTTCATTTCATTTGTGCTGTCTTACTCTGTAAAAGACACAAATGTATTTTACATTTTTGAAATTTCTTAGCACAGATTGAGAGCGCCATAACAGCCTGAAAACTGGTAAAATCTCTCACTTATGAAATATCTTTCATTCCCATTTGAGATTGGATAGGCTGAAGACTTCATGCTCTTTTTTTTGGCTATGAAAGCGCATCATTTTCAACATAACAGTTTGAATTCAGAACAGAACTTCTGGATTGGAAAGGATGGCAGTGCTGAATCAGTGTTTTTTTTTCACGGTACGCGGGCCTCTTACTGCTGTGGCTTCTCCCGTTGCGGAGCACAAGCTCTGGACACGCAGCCTCAGTGGCCATGGCTCACGGGCCCAGCCGCTCTGTGGCATGTGGGATCCTCCCAGACCGGGGCACGAACCCATGTCCCTTGCATCGGCAGGTGGACTCTCAACCACTGCGCCACCAGGGAAGCCCCTATACTAACCTATTTTTAAAATTACATATGGAAATAGTATATTAGGTCATATTTCAGAAGTGTGCCTTTACTTTGTTTGAAGGGATCATTATGGAAACATAGTCACAAAAATTTCTCACCGCTATGGTATACGTATAGTTCCGGAATAAGGAAAATTGTTAGGTAATTAAAAATAAAATAGGGTAATATTTGGTCAGGAATACTGAAACAAAGGGTGTGGGATGGGAAAGATGGGGGACTCTGAAAGCGTACAATTCACTGGAACTAGTGTAAAAACAGCTATGTTATTTCAAGTTGATAAGCATCAACTAGAATGGATGTAATGGAAATACATTTTCTAAGTATGAAGCAAATAACCATGCTGTAATTTTAAAGCCATGTAAAGGTAAAGATGAAATTGAAAAGATAAGACTTTAAGTTCAAGATTCGAATTCTTCAAAAAACAAACTGATCTTATGTTTCTTCCTAAGGAATTGCATCAGATGTGTTAACTGAAGTTATTTCTTGGTGATTACAACAGAAATTAAATTGAGTATTAGGGAGGAAGAGATCTCAGGTTATTAATAAAACAGAGTCTATTGTCAGCATATTTTAGACCCACTGATATAATATTACTCAAGCAAGTATAATGTTTTTAGTGCTTTAGACAATAATTTTTTTGTGTGTGGAGGTCTATATAGATGTTAATATGGGTTTATATTGACAAAATGAGAGATATTGTTTATCAGATTTCCAGTTTTATTCTGTCTTTTTTATTAGAGTCAGGTATTCCCTGAGGCAGCCCTTACTTTCAGACTACAAGAATGAAAATCAAGAACTCCAGGCAGTATTTGCGCTCCCATGTTCATTGCAGCGTTATTCATAATAGCCAGGATGTGGAAACAACGTAAATGTCCATCGACAGTTGAATGGATAAACAAAATATGGTATGTGTTTTTTTGTTTCTGTTTTTTTTTTTTTTTTACGGTATGCGGGCCTCTCACTGTTGTGGCCTCTCCCGTTGCGGAGCACAGGCTCTGGACGCGCAGGCTCAGCGGCCATGGCTCACGGGCCCAGCCGCTCCGCGGCACGTGGGATCCTCCCGCACCGGGGCACAAACCCGTGTCTCCTGCATCGGCAGGCGGACTCTCAACGACTGCGCCACCAGGGAAGCCCGGTATGTGTTTTTGACGGAATATTATTCAACCTTAAAGAAGAAGGAACGCCTACAATATGTGATGGCTTGGATGAACCTGGAGGACATTATGCTAAGTCAGAGAAGCCAGCCACAGCGGGACAAACACTGCATGATTGCACTTACATGAGGTCACTTAAATAGTAAAACTCATAGAAGCAGAGAGTAGAATGGTGGTTCTGGACCTGGAGGAAGGGGAAATGGGAGTTGCTATTCAAAGGATAGAAAGTTTCAGTTATGCAAGTTGAATACGTTTTAGAGAGCTGCTGTACAACAGTGTAACTATAGTTAACAATACTGCCTTGTGCTCTTTAAAAAATTGTTGGGGCTTCCCTGGTGGCGCAGTGGGTGAGAGTCCGCCTGCCGATGCAGGGGACACGGGTTCGTGCCCCAGTCCGGGAAGATCCCACATGCCGCGGAGCGGCTGGGCCTGTGAGCCATGGCCGCTGAGCCTGCACATCTGGAGCCTGTGCTCTGCAACGGGAGAGGCCACAGCAGTGAGAAACCCGCGTACCGCAGGGGAAAAAAAAAAATGTTAAAAAGGTAGGTCTCATGTTAAATGTTCCGACTGCAAGGAAAAAAAGAAAAAACTACGGGAGACAGTGTTTCAAGTGTGCTCCTGTTAGAAACTGACAATAGTAAGTAGATTGAATTGGGGGAAGTTATGAGCAAGTGGCGCCCTCTCTCAGAGCCCCAGGGCCTGTGTCTTCCCTGCTGTCTGCTCTTTAGCCTTTTCAGTGTCCAGTGAGGGCGGGTGACTTGCTGTGTCACAGAGCTAGTTCTCTGTAACGCCCGGTTTCCCAATTTCCTGACCAATATCCACAAAGATTTCAGGTAAATTGACATTTTAGCATATCTTTGAATGGAGCAAACTCATTTGATACAAAAAACCACCTTTGCTGGGAGACAGAGGTTTTTTTAGATTTTCCCGTATTTGTGCAGGAATTGAAAGCTGGGCAGGATGGACTTAGTTCCTGTGTGCTTCTAGCTTTCGTAGATACTATTCTCTAATAATTTTTCTAAAAGGCATTCTCTGTTAGTTTATGGGGCCACATGTATGTTTTTAGGACTTATTTTTCTGTAGTGGCTGGATTAAAAATACATAGTTTTAAATTTAATAACTCTGGCTTTTAATCTGGGATATAGGCTTACTATTATTAGAAAATAATGTTTTGTTTCTAACATGAAGACTGACAATTGGAGAAATTTTAGATTTAATGAAAGCACAAAAAGTGAGTTATGTCAGACTGACAAGATTGCTTTTTATGTAATATGTACTAACTGTTTTTTTTTGTTTTTGTTTTTGTTTTTTTGCGGTACGCGGGCCTCTCCCGTTGCGGAGCACAGGCTCCGAACGCGCAGGCTCAGCGGCCACGGCTCACGGGCCCAGTCGGTCCGCGGCATGTGGGATCCTCCCGGACCGGGGCACGAACCCGTGTCCCCTGCATCGGCAAGCGGACTCTTAACCACTGCGCCACCAGGGAAGCCCCTTAACTGTTGTTTTTTTAAACTATATTATGCATAAATATTAGCATCTCAAACTTAAGGCTTGAGTTAGTGCTTAGATCAGTGAAAAACATCTCGTTTTTAATACTACTCTTAATTTTTCCTGCTATAAAGACGGGGCAGTTCTTGATGAATAGAGTTTAAAAAGACAGCAAAAGTGTTCTACATTTGGTATGAGACTGTGAGGAAATTATGCCCTTTTCCCTCCGACCATGTAAATCTGAGCCAGGAGATAGTTTCCCTGTTAGGTTAAGTGCTATGTAATTACAAAGTCATTTTCAGGAGCCGGGGAAACAGTTGGCAGATTTGGGGAGTTTTGAAACACACGAGACTGTGCCAGCAGTGTTAGATGGGAATCCAATTTCAATTCTGGTTTTTGAGAAGGGAACTCGTGTTGGCTTATCTTTCCTTGAAGTACCACAGATCCCTTGCTCAGCTTGGTTGGAAGAATTCTTTTGATCCTCTGCCCCACTGGCTTAATTAAGCTTCAGCATCATGGAATTTGTGAACCAAGGCTGGCAAATTTACCAAATGAATTCACCTAGTTCGTAATTGCCTTACCGAGAGCACCCCATGTACGTCACCTAGAAACCTTCTTTCCACGAGTGCTGTTAGGAGAACTCCAGGCTGTACCTTGTTGGATAACTGGAGGATGGAGAGTAGGAAAGTTATTTTAAAAAAAAGACAGTGGGGAACAAAAATATTTGCCATAAGAACTTCTGAAGCTCTAAGCTATGGCCGCTGATTTATATCTTGTGTGGGACAATCAGAGACTTGACCACTAAAATATGATCTGGTTGTGTTTCCACATCTAAGATTTCTCTGACACTATCTGGTGTGTCACTTTTAGCTCTAGGTTAATGTTGTGCTCATGTTGCTGTTGATAGCAGCATTTTTAATTTTATAAAATGTATTGGTAGGAATGGATGGTGAAGAATCTGTAAGTAATCTTTGTGGCTTTAGTCTTATTCTGGAAACCAAAGAATCATGTAAGATGCTTGAAATAAATTTAAATATTTTTCAAGTTTTTTTATTTTTTAAAATTAATTTATTTATTCATTTATTATTTTTGGCTGCATTGGGTCTTCGTTGCTGCGTACAGGCTTTCTCTAGTTGCGGCGAGCTGGGGCTACTCTTCGTTGCGGTGCATGGGCTTCTCTTGTTTCGGAGCACGGGCTGTAGGCGCACGGGCTTCAATAGTTGTGGCACGCTAGCTCAGTAGTTGTGCCTTGCAGGCTCTAGAGCGCAGGCTCAGTAGTTGTGGCACACAGGCTTAGTTGCTCTGCGTCATGTGGGATCTTCCCAGACCAGGGCTTGAACCCATGTCCCCTGCATTGGCAGGCAGATTCTTAACCACTGTGCCACCAGGGAAGTCCCAAGTTTTTTTAAATAAACAAAACAACTTACAGAAAATGTGGCGGATAGGAGGAATGTTTTTAAAAATATTAACCCATTAAAAAAATCTATTGAAATTCCATAAAAAGCAACCATTTACCTCTTTATGTTTTCTTCAATTCAACGGAATTTACACTAATTAGTTTGCAACATTTTGCAAATTTTTCATGAAGTAATTCAAGATGGAGTGACCAGTTGAACCCAAAAGATTAACAAATTAACCATTAGGACTGTATCTGGTTCCGGGCAATATACTTTAAAAGGAGAAAAATTCCTCTTTTGAGCAGAAAACCCAGAATGGTAAAGGGAATAGAACTGTTTCCAATGAAGGATGTTTGAGGCACAAGAGTGTTTACCATGGAGAAGATTCTAGTTGGTGTAGGACTCTGTCGCCACATAGTACGCACACAGCAAATATTTGCGGAATGCATGAGTACCAGGTTTCAAATGCTTGGGGATTGTCATGTGAAAGGAATTAGATAGGTTCTGTTTGGTCCCATAGATAGAATTAGGATCCATTCTAGTCAATAAAAGGGAGAACTTTCTACCTCCCAGCTGTGTAAAGGGGCACCGTCATCCTCTGGGTGAGTTTGCTGTTCAGTGCAGACTGGATGTCCCTTTAGTGTGGTTGCTATGGAGAGATTTCACGAAGTGCATGGAAGATGGGGTCAGGGGACTTTGCTGGCTTTTTTTTTTGACTCTGACATGCTGTAAAGTGATCATTTTTGTTTGTTTGTTTTTCTTGGATTCCTACTCAATTTCCTCATTCTGTTTTGGCAAATGTTGAGGTTTTACTAGTGCCCTCGGATTTATTGAAACAGAACAAAACAAAATAAAAAAGCCATGAGTGGGCTTCCCTGGTGGCGCAGTGGTTGAGAGTCCGCCTGCCGATGCAGGGGACGCAGGTTCGTGCCCCGGTCTGGGAGGATCCCACATGCCGCGGAGCGGCTGGGCCCGTGAGCCATGGCCGCTGAGCCTGCGCGTCCGGAGCCTGTGCTCCGCAACGGGAGAGGCCACAACAAGAGGCCCGCGTACCGCAAAAAAAAAAAAAAGCCATGAGTGAGATAAGGCAGGCCTGGGTGGCCCACACTGGGTCCTCTATACCCTGTATGTGTGGCAGGAAGAGCTGATGTTTCCACTTCATTTTAGTTTTTAGAATTGTTTTTATAAACTCAGGTGGAATTTTGAAATTCTTTTTGAAAGCAGAAAGCAATTATGTTTTAAAGGATGCTTGTTTTCTTGTATCAGGTAAACAAGAGCTACCTTTAAAAGTTATTATTTTTAAACTCCCTGATAAGGGTTTGACTGTGTCCTCCCTAAAATTCATTTGCTGAAGTCCTAACTCCTAGTACCTCTACATGTGACCTTATTTGAAGATGGGGTCTTTATAGAGGTAATCAAGTTAAAATGAGCTCATTAGGGTGGGTCCTAATCCAATGTGACTGGTATCTTTATAAAAAGGGGAAATCTGGAGATAGACACACAGGAGAACACCATGTGAACATGAAGACAAACATCTACAAGCCAAGGACAAAAGGCTAGAATGGATCCTTTCCTCACTGGCTGCAAAAGGAACCAATCCTGTGAACACCTTGATCTTGGACTTCTGGCCTCCAGAACTTTGAGACAGTAAATCTGTTGTTTAAGCCATTCAGTTTGTGCTACTTTGTTATGGCAGCCCCAGCAAACTAATGCACTCCCTTAAAGACATTGTTTCACAACTCTACTGGATTGCCAACAGGAGAATATATTTGGTAGATCAGAGAAAACAGTTGCCTCATATAAAATATTTATTTTCCTCAAATACGCCTGGATTTAATTTTTCTAACAGCCCAGTTTACGTTAATGCAACTCGTTGTGACTTTTGTTGCTTTCATTAAACAGTTGGGAAAATAGCCACCAACAAAGCATGAAGATCCCACATTATACTCTATGCTGTGCTCTGTAAACGGTGCACATACTTTTCTCACTTATGAGATACTTTCCATGCTGGGCATACACGTCTTGCTATGCATCTTACATTGTAAGTGTTCAGGTTTCCATTTACATTTATATGTGAAACATATTTGGGCTGGCTGATAAACACATAATGGAGGGAAGGAAGTAATTTACCTGAAGCATTTAGTCCATTGAAATTTTTATTATTCCTAGCTGATCCACCCCACTGGAGTAAAAAATAGGAGAAAAAAGTCCTGTTTCAACAGAGACTTTGTTCAAGACATGACTGAGCCTGGTGCAGTGACTACGCTTCTGGGAGCAGTTGTGAAGCCAGGCGATGTTGCGTGTAAGCAGAGCCCCGGGGACGTGATTCTCCCGCAGTCTCTCCCCACCACCATCTGTTGTGCAATATATCTCCTATAAAATCACATTCAGGGCTTCCCTGGTAGCACAGTGGTTAAGAATCCACCTGCCAATGCAGGGGACACAGGTTTGATCCCTGGTCTGGGAAGATCCCACATGCCGTGGAGCAACTAAGCCCGTGCGCCACACTACTGAGCCTGCACTCTAGAGCCCGCGAACCACAACTACTGAGCCTGTGTGCCACAACTACTGAGCCTGCGCTCTAGAGCCTGCAAGCCACAACTACTGAGTCTGCGTGCCACAGCTACTGAAGCCCGCCTGTCTAGAGCCCGTGCTCCGCAGCAAGAGAAGCCACCGCAATGAGAAGCCCGCGCAGGGCAACAAAGAGTAGCCCCCACTCGCTGCAACTAGAAAAAGCCGGCGCGTGGCAACAAACACCCGATGCAGCCAAAAATAAAATAAATAAATAAATTTATAAAAAAACAAAACCAAAGCCCCCCCCCCCATAATTTAAAATAAAACCGTATTCAAGCATGGAATTGAAATTTGTCTTATTACTAGTAGTTTCCTATGAGTGAGACACTTGCTGGACATGTCAAAGTAACAGCAGAATATCTTTGAAATTCAGATCACCTATTATTCCTTTAAATTTGACCTTCACACACTGTCCTGGAGCCGCAGTCTTATGAGATGGATCGAAGTCCCCAAGCCAGTTTTTCTCGCGAGGGTCTGGCCTCCATTTCCCTCATTGTTGCAACAGGTTTGATCAGGATTTGGGATTGGGCCCAGAGGGATGGTCTGGGATGGGTGTTCTACTGGGGAGAGACAGAGGCAGAAAGAACCAGTGGGGTCCATCAAAGCCAGAGGTCTTTGTAGGAAGTTAAACCTGGCTCTGGAGCGACCAGATGCACACTCTCAGATAGAAAGTGCAAGAGAGGAAGCTGAGAGAAGAGACTGAGAATTGATTAAAGTGGAAGCTGCTCCAAGGTACCCAGAGAGAATGAGGGGCAACTGCCCTGACCTCAGTGGGGTTTTCCCCCTTCCCGTTGGGAACGGGAAGGGTGCGTTGGACTCCTCTGAAGACTGGAATTGAGTCAGACAGTCCTCGACTTTTCTGCCGCCTAAATTCTTTTTTGTTTTAGATGTTGGGGGTAGGAGTTTATTAATTTACTTATATTTATTTTTGCTGTGTTGGGTCTTCGTTTCTGTGCGAGGGCTTTCTCTAGTTGCGGCAAGCGGGGGCCACTCTTCATCGCGGTGCGTGGGCCTCTCACTATCATGGCCTCTCTTGTTGCGGAGCACAGGCTCCAGACGCGCAGGCTCAGTAGTTGTGGCTCACGGGCCTAGTTGCTCCGTGGCATGTGGGATCCTCCCAGGCCAGGGCTCGAACCCGTGTCCCCTGCATTAGCAGGCAGATTCTCAACCACTGCGCCACCAGGCAAGCCCCGCCTAAGTTCTTTATTTAGGAGGAACAGAGACTCCCTGAAGTCACCTGGAGCGATGTAGTCTGGATATACGGAGCTATGGCAGGAATCTCACTCAGGTCGCCTAGACCCCTGGGAACAATTGTACACATGTCATTTGGGAAAAGGATAGTTATCATCAGGGCTCTAAGACAGCTGGGACCTATGATTATCTTCCGGCCGCCCCAGCACACCAGGCTTTCAATAAATGTCTATTCCCCATCTTGTTCAAATTCTTATTTAACAAATAAGCTTTCTTATTTAAGAAATTCTAAAATTAAAAATAAATTGCGGGGGCCATTGTTGTAGTTCGCTTCTCTCTCTGATTCTGTTTTCCTTTATCTGCCTCAGCTTGTACCGCCACCACCCATTGCTGATCTATTGTCTCAAGTTCACACTTGCACAAAGCAAGGGTGGTATTGGTTTAGTTGGCTGGACTATGGCCTAGTCTTTCCAGCAGGCAGGGGGACTGATCTTGGGTCAAGGGCCCACTTCTGGCCGTCACATGGTATGAGCGTGGTGACTTGTGGCAGAGGCTGTGGGTTTGTACCATCCTTCAGCCTGGCCACCCAAACACAAGCAGCCCAATAAGCCACAGTGTGCATCATTGCTAGACTAATTCAGTGCCCGTAAACGTTGTTTTTACTTCCATATCCTCTGATTAAAAAGTCCTTAATTTCATTACAAATTTACACTTTCTTACTTGGCATGCAAATCCTTAGTAATTTGACCTTAAACTGCCTTCCTAACCTCCTTTTCCAACAGGATTCTGTTCTAACCTTCCCCACTATCTTGAATTGCTCTCTGAATTTCTTTCCC
>NW_006780142.1:371620-378071 GCF_000442215.2 Lipotes vexillifer
CTTTCCCTATCAAATTTTGCTCCTGAACCTCTTTTTTGAGAAATGTGACAGGCACAATGCTAGACTTGGACTCAAAAAACTGCTAGAGAACAGAGGAAACTGCTGTGTGATATTGGATGGGTTACTGTCCTCTCTGGGCCATTGTGCCAGTTACAGAATATACTAAGGTACCTCATGTTATGTAAGTTCCTTTCTTCCTCTTATACCCCCTGGAGGTCTGAGCCAGTGAGTGGACTCAGTCTTCTCTCTCTTTCTCTTTTCTAAAATCATTGCATTTAAAGTCTCAGGTTTTGTTTGAAAGTTGATTACGATTATATTTTACAGAGTCACTTGTTCTGTAGTCTGCGCCCCCTCTTCCTGCACCCCCTAGAGTGACTGTGCTGTGCAGAGGGAGTGTGTACAGACAGTGGGTCTCTGCCCTGTGAATCTGTAGCTTTGCTTCCCTGTTGAGCACCCTGAGCCTCTTAAATGCCTTCTTTGAGCCCCATGTGCTAAGAGATCAGTCTAACCCATGGTCACAGTCTAATACCTTTCTGACCAGTTAGACATTTGAGCACTTACCTGTTCACTCATCCTGGGATTATTCTGTACACCTAACAGCTCCTCTCTTCCACTGGCACACTTGGGTCATTCATTTTCTCCTTCTGATACCCTGATATCATCAGACACAGTGCAGTTACCACCAGACACATCACGTGTTGCCTGGGCTCAGGGTTAATGAAACTTCTGGGAACTCAGTAGCCTAATATTTCATTAAATGTTTTTCAAATGAATCAACTAACACAAGAGAAGAAAAAAATGAATGCAAAGAAAGCAAAGAAAATTAGATTAAGTGAAAGAGGGGGAGATGGAAGGGATAAGGAAGACGAGGAGGAAAGAAGTAAAGAAGGGGGAGAGATGGAGAGAGCAGAGGCAAAGAAGGTGGTACAAGAGGAAGGAGAGAAGGAAAATTGCGAGAACTGGTCTTTGTCTAAATTGTACATTTTCCTCAGCCAATGGTCCACAGCTGCACCTCCCGTTCACATTCATCCATTAAGTGACTATTCGTCTGGCTTCCCTTCCTATCTTCTCTTGGCGATTGCTCTGCAGAATGGGGGCATCACACCTAAGGAAGCAGATTGAAATATGTTTTTAAAAAAGGCAAAATCAGAAAAGGAGCTGCTAATGTTGTCTTGGGGAGATCGAGAAGTGCTTGATGGAGGAGATGGCGTTGGGTGAGCCCAGCAAGATCAGCAGAATTTGTTAGGCAAAGAAGGTGGCATCTGAGGTTGAGAGACCAGCCTGCAAAAAGATGAGCTGGTAAAAACAAGGGCTGACACAGACGATACCATGGTCTCAGAATCTCAGAAACACTATGTTGAGTCAAAGAAGCCAGACACAAAGAGACATTCTTATGACCCCATTCTACAAAGATGAAGAACACACAAAACTAATCTATGATTTTAGAAGCTGTAAAGTAATTGCCTGGAATTGGAGGGTAATACCTGGGAAAGGGGGTACAAAAGAACTTTCTGTGATGTTGTAAAGTTGCTATGTGTTGATTTAGGTAGCGAGGAAACGGGAGCATACATATGTAAAAATTCATCAAGGTGCACACTTAAGGTTTTTGCATTTCCCTATATATGAAATATACTGCAATTTAAAAAAAAAGGCTAAGTAGAAGAAAGTTTATAGGTAGAATAGTACATTTAAAATACCAATACAGAGAAAGTCTATTAAACAACTAGCCCGGATTTTACAATTTATATTTCCAATTTTTACAAGCTTGTTGAAATTTAAAATTAGGCTGCATTAACACCGTGTAAATACATCATAGTTCTGATCTGAAGATTAGATTTAATAAATGGGTACCTTTAATTATTTATCAACTTAAAAATAGATCACTGATAATGTTTGTCTCATGCCTTTTGGGCACCTATTTTCTATGACTTGGGGAAAAGTACTCATTTTTATTTATATCAACAATTAATAAAATTGAAGAAAGTTGAGATTTTTATTTATTTGAGATGCAAAGTATCCATTATTTCATTCACGACTGTGAACTTGTTTATAAAAGCCCTCCAGAAACAGCTGAGGAATTTGCCGTGCTTACTATACTAGTGAAATCCAAATACTAATAAATGTTTAGTTCTTTGAAATGTGCCTGGGGTGTGTGTCAGTATAAACATACTTTCCTTAACAGAGTGATATGAAAATATTGGCTGCAAAGATTCATACTTTTTGTGAACTGAAAATGTATGCATGAGTATTTTTTTAATAAATAAATTATATTAGGCACAGTTTGAAATATACCAAAGACATAAACAGGTTCTTCCCTGTAACTCTGCTGCTCTGGACCAGAGGTCCAGACTTTAATCTTGGACTTTAATCTTGGACTTTAATCTTGGACTTTAATCTTGGCTTTTGTGTTGGTGACAGAAAATGCTACAGAAGACCCAGGAGACTAAATAACCCAAAGCGTTTCCCCTTTCACCTTGGCTATTAGGAAGTTCCCTTATAAATGCAGTGTTCACTTAAGTGCTTACTTCCTTTCAAGTACATGGTGGCTTTTAATTTCTTTTTCATTTTAGATTTCCAATTTTATATACTTCTTTTAAATTAGAATGGGGAAGATGTTATTTTTGAATGGTTTGAAAGCATATCTCCCATTTTACTATGTCTTTGCAAAGAGTTCCAATTTCCTAGTTAGAGACATTCTCCTCAAGGATGAAGTAACTTAAAAAACATTGGTGAGCCCTGGGGGTGTACCAAAGAAACACAAGGATTCATGCTTGGAAGAGATGAATCCTATTGGTAGACGCGTGTTGCTTAAATGACTTGCTGAGAAATGGAATCCCAGCTACTAATACCTGCCGCCACGTGTAGCCTCGTGAAAAGTGAATGCATGAAAGCACAGGGTCTGGCGTATAATAGATGCTCGATAAATTCTTCCCTCCAACCCTCTCTCCCTCCTTTCCTGGGGATACCGTGGCCACTGCCATCCCTCTATTAGCTACTCATACAGTAGCGTTTAGCTTTAATAGTTCTGTTCACTTACCGTATGGTAATTTCAGAAGATAAATTAGTTAAGAAGAGAGTGAGTGATATTTGGTTCAGATATGTTTTCTTCCTTGTTTTCAGTGTTAATAAATACATTCATGTAGGACACAGCAGGTTGAAGTTATGGGATAAACGTTTCTCATCTGTGAATTCCAATTATTGGGATCACGTGGATCTCTCTCTCTTCATCATAGGAGGGATATTGTGAACAGTCTTTTTCTGGGTGACTCTTACCTGGTGTGTGAGAAGATGCTGTTCTCTGAATGGGAGATTTGCATAGGGCTATGGTAACCCAAAAAGATATTAAGAAAAATTAATGGTATTTCTTGAAAAGCAAGGGAGAAACATGCAGGAAGCCCAGTAAAAGCAAGATCTCTTGTGTAGGCTGTGTGCTCAGCTCTGGCCGCCATGCCACTGGGCCCCAAAAGACTGAAAAAGATACCTGGGAAAAGCAACTTTTCAGATTCATTGTCCTTTGGAATTGGTTTGTGACTTATAAACTCGACCTAGAACATAATTATGTCATTTCCATCTTTGCAAATGCAACATACTCTCAAATCTAAGCTGCAGGGGTTGCTTTATGAAATGAAATTGCTTCATAGTGCTTTCAATGGAAATTGCTGCATCAGCTACACAGTAGTGTCTATTCTGGAAGCTAATTGAAATTACTCTGGCAGATGCTGGAAACGAATGCTGGGTTACATTAGCTTATGGGGGTCACTTTCTCCACCGGCACATGTAAAACTTGTCATACTGGCCTGGATTCTAGGAAAGTGCACAGACCTAGGAGAAAGGGAATTTGGCCACTGTCTCCCATACAGTATATACTTCTGGTGGCATTCCAGCCCCGTCTGTGACAGGCATGTGCCTTGTACAATAACAATATCTACATCCCACGACTACCACACGGGTTTGCTGACATAGATTGTTTAAAAGGCAAAATTTACTGGGCAAGTGAGTCATTTAATTTTTAATACTGATTTTGTCATTATATCCATATTTAGTCTTTTATTCACATTTATCAAATGCCAAATAATATGGTTATTTATTGAGTACTTAATAATAATGGTTAAATGTTACTGAATGCTTAGAATATGCCAGAAAACTCTACTTTTTATGTTTTAGCTCACTTAATCCTCACAATAGCCCTATAATCTCTGTTTTATGAGTGAGGAAACTGTGATACAACTGAGGCAAAGAGGTTAAATATTTGATCACCATTTGCTGAGTGCTTTAAATGTGCTTGCACTGTGCTGGGTGTTAGGAACACACAGATCAATCAGATACAGCCTGAAGCACAAGGACATTAAAGCCTAGTTGGAGGGAGAACAAGAACAGAAAAACTGACCGGCCTGAAGACGGAGAACCAGCTAAAGATGCAGCCCCGTGGAGGGACACCTGGAAGAACTTTAGACCAAATGACGGGGAAGGTGGGTGTGGTTCTAAGAGAAAGGTGGGTCTAAAGGGAGCCTGGAGCATACACTGAGCAGCTGGACTTCGAAGCCAGTGGTTAAAATATCAGAGGTCAAAGTAAAGTGAGCTATCAGGAACTGAACAGACAGAGCAAGGTGAGGCCAGAAACTCAGGGAGACTGTCCGCCCCTGAAGCCATATGTGAGGAGACAGAGAGCACCTCTAATACGCAGACTTCAGTGGGTAACCCATTATCTAGGGAGCCTGGAGAGCTTTGTTTCTGCTGAAGCTTTTGGCCAATGTGGGATGAGTCCCTCGGGGTACCTGGCCACTTTATGAGTGCAGAAAAGACATTTAAAGAAACCATCCAAGCTTGTTCTCCTGAGCATCCCATTTCTTAGTAAGTCATTTGAGCAACACACGTCTGCCTATGGGATTCATCTCTTCCAAGTATTGTATTCATGTGGTACATTCCCACGGCTCATCAATGCTTTTTAAGTTACTTTCTCTTTAAAAAGGAGAATGTGTCTCTAACTAGGAAGTTAGAACTCTTTGCAAAAACATAGTAAAATGGAAGCTATGCTTTCACACTGTTCAAAAATAACATCTTCCCCATTCTTATTTAAAAGAAATATATGAAATTGGAAAATTAAAATAAAAAATAATAGAAAGTCACTGTGTACTTGAAATGAATTAAATACATAAGTGAACATTGCCTTTATATCTGAACTTCCTAGTAGCCAAGGTAAAAAGGGAAATGCACTGGATTATCTAGTTCCTATAACCTGACAGAAAAGAAGCACACCACCTTGATCTGGAGAGAAACTTTCCTGAGTTCTATGTAAGCATTTCTCTATAAGTGTGGCAGATATGCTACTCCTAAGGAGATTTTTAAGTAAAGATGCTCCTTGAGACTTCTAAAGTCACAAATTGTATTGCAGTTGGCTGAAAAGTTCATTCGGAGTTTTCCGTAGAGGGAACTTTTTGGCCTACCCAGTACAAGAAGGGATGCTTGTTTTTTGTCTCTAAATAAGTGAATCGGAGAGGAAATTGTACCGTTTCTGCTTCAGGGTGATTTCTAAGAGTGAGGGAGAATTGCCCCCTTCAGAAATTTTTGAAGAACAGAGCAGAAAGGAGAAAACTGTTCTCGGTATCAGGGGCTAGAGATAACTATTTACTTTATCTAAGTAATCCTGCCCTTTCTCTCCTCAGTGCCCCGCACTGTTCTCTTCCTCACAGATTCTCATCCCTTTTCGCTCCTGGTTGCAGGAGTGTTTGGACCATAGCCATTGTTGTCCTATATCTAGAGAGGCCATTCGCATCTCAGCTAGGCAGCCTAGCAAGGGAGGGCGCCCTCTCGTGGTGATTACCCCAAAGACTGACACCCAGGCATTAGGGTACCAGGAGCCCCTGCAGGCCAGTGCCTGGTAGATTCCCTAGGGAAGGTCTGGTGGGGTTCCGGTAGACCGCGGAAGCTTCTGCTGCGGATCTTTTCTGGTCAATGGCCTCGGGCTACGTGATCACCACCCTTTCAGCTGTTTTGGATTCTGTATGAAGTACAAGGTATTTCATCAAAACCGATTGACTGTTGATGCTGCCTCCTTGGAACCACGTGTTACCCTTGCTGGAAAGAGCCAGGGCACTGTGTTCTTCCTCGGTCCCGGGCCACCCTGTGGGTCTCATCCCTTTTCACTAGCTGTCCTGCGTCCGTCCTACCTGCTGTCTGCTCCACTTCAGCAAGCTCGGAGTGCAACCCGCATGGCTAGCCTGCCCCTTTTCTTTCTCAGTGCCCCTTACTGCTCTGTTCCTCACAGATTCTAGCCTCAGCCTTCCTGCTGTAGGACCCCTTGGCCACCGACTTCGCCCACTTCCTACACAGCTCTGCTCTCAGAACCAAGGCCACAGTGCACAGTATTTGACGTGCGCTTTCATTCCTGTGACCTGAATACGAATCATGGACAAAGCCTGGGTAGGAAGTTCACGGTGCGGGGGTGGGGGGG
>NW_006780142.1:378081-391769 GCF_000442215.2 Lipotes vexillifer
GCATGACTAATTCTGCCTCAAGGCCGCAAGAGCACGTAAATCACATGCTGCAGGAGCGTGTAAATTACCGCGGGGAGAAAACACTTCCGGAAGGACCCGGAGAGGCTTCACGAACGAGGCTGTGTTCCCTAAAGCAGCGAGCGATTCTTCCCTCGGGTGCTGAGAATAGGATACAGGTGAGCCCAACAGCCATGGAAGGCTTGGCCGGCTTGGAGGTTACCAGCCAGATCAGTTGACCTCGGTGGACTGTACAGAAGTGATCATTTCCCGTGTGTATCCTGATGTAAAGACGGTAAGAACGCTTTCTTACAGAGGGGCTAGATTTGGACGTCGGGATTGTTGGTATGAGGCGCAGTTCCAAGGGAGACAAGGTTAGACGGAGGAGTTAGAAACAGTTCTGTGTTTTCCTGTGTTTGTACATGTGACTGGGCTCTTGTGCGCGTAGCGATAGCCGATAAGGCTGAAAAGATGGATCAGCGCCGTCATCACACAGGGTCCTCTTCCACGCCTGGCTGCTGAGCTGGAGTTTTACTTTGAAGTTTGGGTTGTCGGTGAAGTTTATGCCTAGTGGAGGGTTATAATCTGAGCGAAGCTTCTTTTGTACTTATATCCTTCTTGGGCTAGAAAGGGGAGAGAGGCTGGAGAAGTCCTAGGGGGAGATTTTGAAGGTTCATATGTAAGAAATAAGGGAGGGATGGAACCCTTCATTGTCAAAGGCACCAGGAACTTTTTCCTGTCTCTCTTCTCCGGAGACCAGCCCCAAAGAAATATAGTTACTTGGCTCCAATCTCACATTCTTGGGCAGACAGTCTGGCCTGGTGTGATTAGCTGCTCGGGACAGTGAGATTACAGTGCACGAGCAGGGTAGCTGTGTGTGTGGGTGTGAAGGGCAGGGGGCAAGCCAGGGGGTTCCCTGTGAGCTGCCCAGGTTCCCCAGAACATGTCTACTGTTCTTATATTCTTATTGCTTACTTGGCTACTATCTTCCAATAACCCCTCACGCACAAATAGGTTCTGTGGTTATTTTTGGTCATGCCTGGAGGCTTGTGGGGTCTTAGTTCCCTGACCAGGGATTGAACCCGGACCCTCAGCAGTGCAAGCATGGAGTCTTAACCACTGGACCACCAGGGAATTCCCACAATAGGATTCTTAATGGAGAATTAGCCACCTATGTCAAAGTCATTCTTCTAATACCAAAGGACTTTGACACAAAAATCATATGTCTATATTTTAGGTCATATGCTATGCTTTTGAGCTGCAGCAAATACTACACTAGCATTGTAAGAGGTGTTTGGCCTCCTCCTGCACTGAAACGTATACAGGAAGGAGTAGGGTAGATGGTGTAATCTGATATTATCTTTGCTATTTCCATGATTTATTTTCCTGTTAGAACATTTTCATTGAAGAAGACAGTATAACTCAGCAGATCCTTGTAACAATTCTTCCTAAAAACAGTGTATATTGTGGAAAAATAAGCATTTGCTGATCATATCTCTGACCTCATTTTGCCTAGTGTATCTGAAAACCTATGACCTCAAAGGGCCATTGAGTTTAAGTAAGACTGCACACATTAGAGAAAGGAAGGATGGGTAAATGGTAGATGCCAATTTCAATTAGACTGAAATTTAACAGAGGGCATATACATTTGTTTTTTTATTGTGTTTATTTCCTGGGTAAATTTATTTTACTATCCAAATTTTTGTAATTCTGAAATCAAAGGAGAGAAAAGAATCTAAAAGCCCCCAGTTAGGCTAACAAGGAACCTGAAAGCGGGTCCTGGCTGGGGCGTGCATATCCCTGCCCCTTCCCCAGGAATGTGGAGGTCCTCCAGTAACTAGGGCCTCGGGAACCATGGCTCATCTGCCTGGGGCACTGGTTTTACTTAACGTGAAGTAAAGAAAAACATTATTTTTATGTTAAAGCAAACAGAGGTAGATTATAGAGAGAATGCACAAAGAGCTTGATTTTTTTTTTTTAATTAAACTTTTAAAAAATTAAAAACTGCCTGTTTAGGGCAGTCCTCCTTCAGCTTGGCATTTAGGCTGGGAGTTGTAGGGGAGGGGTGAAACTCAAATAGGGAGACGGAGAGAAATAGTTCTTTTATTTCAGACCAGGTATTCCATCGGGGTGGGTTTTATTGGGGTGCGGGGTGCACATGGAGAGTCCATGTGAGTATCAGCGTATATCCATGTGAATATCCCATGTCTGGGAAGGGCTCAGGGTCTCCCAGGGGGTTTTAGAATCAATCCGATAATATTTTCTGGTTAATATGGATGGATGTTTCCACTGTTTGGGCTTTTAGTCATCATGATAGATGCTGCTGCTTTCATCTTTTATGCTTTCCTAAGGTTAGAATCTCTCAGTATTGGAGCTAGAAGGGACTTGTGGCTTGTCTGGTCTAACTCTCGCTCTACAGATTGTGGTCTGGCTGAAAGAGCTAAAATTATTAGGTGAGTTACTGAAATAATTTCGTTATTAAATCACTCAGTTATTTATTAGTTAATTTATTAGGGTAGGAATTTGGTTTTCCTAACGTCCAGTCTTATTTCTTTTGAGAAAATGAAAGTTTAGATATAGGGATATGTTAAGGCTTCTAACCAGTCTTAACTGACTTGAATTTCTTCAGTGCTACATTTCATACCTGGAGCCTTGTCCCAAACCTCAGGCAAACTACAACCCACTCACAGTCGATTTTTAGGTAGCTTAGCATTTTTTCAGGCTGTTAAAACAAAAACAAACAGGAATATATGCCAAAGATCATATGTGGCCCTCAAAGTCTAAAATGTTTACTCTCAGCTTCTTTACAGGAATGATTTGCAGACCCCCTAAGGCACATATCCGACCATGGTAACTCCAAATCCAGTGCCAGCCTTGCTAACAGAACCCCACTTCAATCCCAGGCAGCAGGGTGCTTAGCTCCAGATAGTTGGACACAAATGATCCAACCAGTCATGATGATTCTCTTCATATTTCTCAGCCTGTTTTGTTGTTAAAAGTAGCCATGTAACTTAGTTCTGACTTGTGAGACCTAAGTGGAAACCTTTGACTGGAGGACTGGGAGTGGTTTGGGGAAAGCTTTTGCTTTGCTGATTTGACAGCCCCTGTTTTACTTCTTTGACTGTGATATGATGGCTGGTGTTACCATGAGGAAATGGCCAAGAGGATTGCAGGGTCGTTGGCCTTTACATTATTAAACCAAGAGCAGCAAACACCTATCTCAAGATGTGTGTAAGAAAATTAAATCCATGTTTACGTAAGCCACTGCAGTGGTTTTGTCTGTTACTCGCTGTGAAATATCTTCCTACTGATAGGGGCACGATCCACTCTCAAAAATGCCAATTGTTTCCAGTTTTGTTTTGTTTTGTTTTCCTAGCAAATAGTTTCTGGTCAATCAAGAGTTACTGGACTTTTTTTGTTCTTTATTTTTATCCATAATTGCCCCACCTCCTTAGTACTTGCCCTGATATAGATTTAGCCTTTGTAATTTGTGTTAATTTATGCATTTTAAATAAACTCTGTAACCTTGGAAAATTACTTACCCTTTCAGTTTCCAGATTTCTAAAATGGGAATAATAACAGTACCTAACATCATTAGGTCCTTTGGGGACTTAAAAATTAATGCATGTAAAGCATTTAGCATAGTGTCTGGCACATAATTACGGCTCAGAAATGTGTATTGTTGCTGCTGTTGTTTTATTGTTGAGTCTCCTGTTCCTTTTCCTCCTCCTCTTTCTTTCTCTGGGTCTTAAACTTAAAAGGATAAACATTTTAAGTTATATATGGAACTGCACCCCTTTACTAATAGTACAAAGGCAATGGCCTTAGAACTACTCAGGAAATACTTAACCGAAGGAGGAGAAACTTAAACTTTTAAATTCAGGGTTGGAAATAGCCTGATGGTTTCTCATTGAATTTTATTTTTTTTTCTGGTGCGCGGGCCTCTCACTGTTGTGGCCTCTCCCGTTGCGGAGCACAGGCTCCGGACACGCAGACTCAGCGGCCATGGCTCACGGGGCCTAGCCACTCCGCGGCATGTGGGATCTTCCCGGACCGGGGCACGAACCCGTGTCCCTGCATCGGCAGGTGGACTCTCAACCACTGCTCCACCAGGGAAGCCCTTAATTTGAATTTTTGATGGACAGATTTGGAGTACAAAGAGAGCAGAGGAAGCATTTCTTTTTCTTTCAGGTTTCAAATGTTACCTGGGTAAACTGGAAAAAGATATTTACAAAAGCACCTTATTACCAGCTGAAGGCCTCTGCTTATGTTTAGCACAGTTTGATTTTTAAAGGATCCAAGTGGTGTGTCACCTGAGTGATATACATTTTGTGTAGGAATTTTTTATCATACCAATTTATATTTCTCATAAAGTACCCTTGGGGTTTTGACAGGGAAGAGAATCTATTTAGTAAAATTAGGAACAGGGAAAAAAATGTGCCTCTTTTTAAAGTCATGCTTCAAAAGGAGGAATATTTCTATTGCAATCAATTATTTTTTGATTTGCCTCTATATACCTCTTCCTGCTCCAAATCCCCATTCTGAATGGCATCATTAAACAGTGCCTGATGTGAATATTAATGTGAGTCAGAAGTCTGCCAGCCACACACAATGCATTCACATGTTGGCTTTACATAATTATGCTTCCCTTTTCCTGTGTTATTTACGAGGCCCAGTCTAGATTTTGCAGTGCTGTCTAGTAAATCTGCCGTGAAAATTTCTTTGTATTTGGATGACAGCCTAAAGTATTGCCAGCCTTATACCTCCATGAAATTTGGCTCAAAAGGAACCAAGCTACTGGCAAAAATGAAATTTTACCAGAGTTTTAAAGACACTACTCACATTCCACTGATGTTTTATTTCTTTTTTGTACAGCTATTCCCTGCCACTAGGTTATTGTTCTACACCTTTTTTTTTTTTTTTTTTTTTTTTTCCTCACTGTTGTGGCCTCTCCCGTTGCGGAGCACGGGCTCCGGACGCGCAGGCCCAGCGGCAGTGGCTCACGGGCCCAGCCACTCTGCGGCATGTGGGATCTTCCCAGATCGGGGCACGAACCCGTGTCCCCTGCATTGGCAGGCGGACTTTCAGCCACTGCACCACCAGGGAAGCCCTGTACTACGCCTTTGATATGTGCAGAAAGGTTAATAATATTGGCCTCCATAGCTCAGTGCCTAGGATTTGTTCAGAATAGTTACTGACTATTGAAGGAAAGCCTAGTAAATATTTTCAGTCTGTGAAAAGGTATAGTTCCTCGTGAATGAAATTGTTATTGTGGACCAATAGAAATTGCTGATAGATGTGCTTGTTTGATTCCCCTAATTTTGGTGAAGTTTCTTTAATCTCATTACAATCTTTTTGTAGGGGAAATAAGGCCCCAAATACAAGGAGATTATAAGAGAGCTTCTGCCTCCTTTAAATGACTTTATAACCCCTTGCTATGAATGATTTACAATCTAACATACTGAAATAACTTGAAAATTGTATTTATAAACCATTACTAATCATTTTGAAGGTTTTGTGGGATAAATGATAATTTCTGAAATTCTATGGTTTGGCAAGTATGGCCCTAATTTTTAAAAATAGTAAACTTAATGCCCATTCCAGCCTAGTATAAGAGGCTTTCTTAAGCAAACATATTTTGAGGATTAAAAAAAAAAAAGGAGTGGATCACCAGGACCCAATGTGGATTTGCTAAGATGATTTGCTCTGATGGTAGGATTGCGGGAGTGCTAGTGAGGAGAGGTCAGGACAGTCTATCTGAATTTCAAAAGACATCTGTCAAAGGATCTCCTGATGTACTCATAGAAAATAGAGAAATTTGGTCTAAATCAATGGTTTTCAAAGATTCGTTTGAACACGAAGCATTTTTTTTTCAAACAAAAGATCATGAGGAAATACAGTATGCAAAAAAATAAAAAGGAAAGAAAAAAGAAAAGAAAAAGAGTTGGCTTAGGGAAAGGAGAGAGTACCCACCCTTTGCTCCTTTATTTCCTGCAGCCCCTGGACCTCATAAATACTCTATGGAGAACAGATGGGAAGCCACTGGCCTATAGAATAACATCTTTGGTTGGTTTCGTAATTGGTTGAAGGACCATACCCAAACAGTGCTCATTATTACCTTGATGACATTCTGCAATACTCCTGCAATGGAATGTCACAGAGACTCATTCATCCTCTATTTCTCATGCTTCCCATTTTCTAAATTTCTTGGGTGGATCAAGACATTGGTGATGATCAAATTCCTGAGTATGAAGCTAGAGGAAATATTAACATATTGGATGGCAAAATCAGACTCTAAAAAGCTCTCAAGGGGTAGAGTGATAGGAAATCCAATAGGATGAAATGCAATGGCATAGATGAAAAGCCCTGCATTTAGGTTATTAAAACCAGTCATATGCATACAAGACGGAGGATATAATTTAGCAGCAAGTATGAGAAAGGTTTGGGGGTTTCAGTCAATTTTAAAATAATTGGTAGTCAAAAGTAGTAAAAAGATAATATCTGGGCCAGGGCAGCACAGGATCTCACATTCACTGACTGTCAGAACCAATCTGAACTGTGGGGTTCAGTATGGTAATAATGATTGTTAAGTACTTGCTGTGTGTCAGACTTACTTTTACTTTACATGAACTGTGATCCCCAGATTCCTGACCATATAGCTTCTTCATGTGTGTGTGTATGTGGAGGGGGGGGTGCATCAAGAACCTCCTGCCTGTGCCACCTCTCCTCACAGCCCAGAGGCAATGGAGGTGGCATCCTGACTGCCATTCTAGCCACCGGCAGTGATTGCTCTGAAAGATCCAAGTCCGACTCCCATCCATTGAAGAGTTTTTAATGAGTCATGATCCTTGGATTTTCTTAAGACAAAACTGACCTAGTTTTTCACCCATTCTTTACAAAGATGAATCAAAGAGTCAGGGATGATTCAGGCCATAGACTTGATATGTGTCCTATGACAACAGACTGATTTCGACTATTTGTTCCCTTCTAATCTAGTCCTGAGTCATGAAATTTGAAAGTGTGTGTAAATGGCTAAGGCTCTTTAAAAAATAACAATAAGGCTTAAAAATAATATTCTTTCCAAACTCATGCTGTGGAGAACATTAGATCAGTTCCACTATTTGTGCCTCATAACAAATTTTAACAGGCTATTTAATTATAATTAAAATCTTATAATTAGTATAAATTCTCCCTTCCTCTCTCTTTTTCACATTTTTCCCTTCTCACTGTCTTAACCTCTTTTCTCCTTCGTTCCTTCAACACATATTAAGCATTTTCTATGCCACAGATCCTGGAGAACAAAAAGAATAAAGTGAGGTCGGTTAGTCAGTGTTCAGGTGTAACCCTTGGACTAAGAAGTAAGTTGAATGAAATGACAGATACACGGGCAGTTTTAGTTTTTGGTTACTCTCTTAAAAGAGACCATCTTACTCAGTGCCTAAGGCTCAATGCAGTTTCTTCCAAAATGCACCAAATAGAGCATTTTTGAGGCAAGGTACCTAGTTCTTTATTTTAAAACTGTAGTAATTATTGCAGATAAACTCTCGCCAGGGGTTATACTCTACTTGCTTTGAGAAGATGGAAAATTCCAGCTGGCACCTCTTGCTCTCACTTCTCTTTGTAAGGTTTCCTGGCCTTTAGGCTGCAGTTTCTCATTCCTTCTGTCACCGGGGGAAAATGGCCAGTGACAGCGTTAGCTTCGCTGGTTGCTCAGTGGATCGGGAGTGACTGGGGACATCTGCTCCCACAAGCGCAGTCTAGTGTTTTGTGGAGATAGCTGTAGGAGGAAGCTTACACCCACATGAGCCGACAACTCCTAGTTTTCCAAGTAAAGTACTGATATTGGTATGGAAATAATTTTCTCTGGAGGCCAATGCACAACAGCTTCTGTGCAAAGCATTTAACTTGATCTGGTAATTGGTGTATAATTTTAACATTCCAGTTCATTGTTTTACAGCATTCCAGAAAGTTATGCTACTGCTGCTTTTTCTTATTCCTCCTCTTTTCCCTTTCCCTTTCCTTTCCTTCCTTTTGAGAATTTAAAAATTTTTGGTGCAAACTTTGTTTTCCCCTTTATTTAAAAAGAGTATTATTGAGATATCATCCACATACCATACAATTCGCCCATTTAAAGTATACAGTTCAGTGATTTTTAGTATATTCACAGAGTTGTGTAACCAGCACCACAATCAATTTTAGGACACTTATTACCTCAAAAAATAAGCCCTGTATGTGTTGGCAGTCACTCCCCACTTATCCCCAACTCCTACCCAATGCCAGCCCTCAGCAGCTTCCAATCTGCTGTCTGTCTCTATAGATTTGCCTATTCTAGAAATTTAATATAAATGGAATCATATGTCTGGTCTTTTAGATGGTCTAATATATGGTCTTTTATGATGGGCTTCTTTTATTTAGCATAATGTTTTCAAGGTCCGTCCACACTGAAGTGTGAATCAGTATTTCATTCTTTTTTATGGGTGAATAATTCCATTGTATAGATATACCATATTTCCATTCTCTCATCTTCTTGAGGCCTCAAAGGTTTTAGCTCATCTATTGGATTATAAGTATTTTAAGGGCAGGGATTTTTTTTCCCCTATAAGCCTTGTTTTCTGCAACATATAATACAACACCTGCAATATAGTGCAAATTCAATAGTGTTGAATTGATGTTATAGAAGTATATGTGGAAAAAATGAGTTTGTTCTCTTAGCTTTGGCAGAGTGAAGGTTCTGAAGGAAAGACATGAAGGGGACAGTGAGAGAAATGCTTTGACATAATAGATTGAATGAGTATGAAATTTGAAAAGGAGTAAAATAAAGAAGAGGGGCAAAGCACCTTAGTGGGACACAGAGGACCTTGGAAAGAAGGTTCAGAGATAAGGAGTAGCCAGTCAGAGACACACAGAAGCAGTTTGAGTTAAGAGCCAAAATTTTAGAGTATTTATCACAGATTATGTTGAAAATTTTGGCAGAGACAGCTGCCAAAATTTTGCTCTGTTTTGTTTGTTTAGTTTTATAGATATCATGAAGTTGTTGAAATTAGAATGGGAAACTAGTTCATTCATCAATAATTGACATTTTTGTGGCTTGTCAGCATCTTCATCATCGCCATCACCATCATGTCACTGCTGTTGTCACACCACCATCAGCAGAAGCATCGGGAACGTTTATTGACTGCATATTGAAATGTTTTGAAAATGGCCGTTTCTTGGTGTTCAGGACTCTAGCCTAAAACATTTTACATGTGTTATTTTGTTAGTCTTCCTAACAATTCTGTGAGGTAGGACCTATTAATATTCCCAGTTTTACATATGAGAAAAGTGAGGTTGGAATTTGAATTAGATTTGACTACTGACTCTGATAGCCATACATACATTTTTCTAAAGTAATTTGTAGTTGCAGCTCCTAAACTGTTTTTTTTAAGTCTTTTTTTTTTTAATTAATTAATTTTACTTTTGGCTGCATTGGGTCTTCATTGCTGCGTGTGGGCTTTCTCTAGTTCCGGCGAGCGGGGGCTAACTCTTCGTTGCGGTGCGCAGGCTTCTCATTGCGGTGGCTTCTCTTGTCGCAGAGCATGGGCTCTAGGCACGCAGGCTTCAGTAGTTGTGGCATATGGGCTCAGTAGTTGTGGCTTGCGGGCTCTAGAGTGCAGGCTCAGTACTTGTGACACATAGGCTGAGTTGCTCCACGGCATGTGGGATCTTCCTGGATCAGGGCTCGAACCCGTGTCCCCTGCGTTGGCAGGCAGTTTCTCAACCACTGCGCCACCAGGGAAGCCCTGTAGCTCCTAAACTTTTAATCCAATTTCTGCTTCAGTCCCTTTTGACTTGGTGATGATTTCATAGTTATGGTGGTTTGGATGACTGTTAGTAAATATTCACACCCCTCCTGTTCTCCCTGTGGATGGCATGTGCTTCCCACCCAACTAATCTGGGCTTCTGTGACTGGCTTTCACCACTGGAACATTAAGGGACATGATATAAGCAGAGGCCTTAAATGTGCTTGCACTCTTTGGCTGGCTTTTCATGCTCTATTGATCCATCACAAAAAAAAGGATGCCCAAATAGCCACTGCCCCTTCAGTCTAGGGCCTAAAATGAATATGTGTGGAGCAGACCTGAGCCAAGCTGCCTGGCACCAAGCCCAGCTGACCCTTAACCTTAACCTGAAACCCACTCAGATCAGCTTAACTACACAAATCTAAGAGCATGAGACTAAATGCTTGACACTGCAAGCAACCGGGTTGGGGTGGAAGGTTACACTGACCTACTGCAGCAGTTTTGACTATTATAATAGTATCTATTTGTTCTTTCATTTATTTAGTAATTAATTTCAGCAAGGCTGATTTGATTGTCTACCATGTGTCAGTCACTGTAGCAGGTGTTGGGCTTATAAAGAGGCATCCAGTAAAGTTTTTATTGTCTTGCATTTGGTGTTTATTTAGTCAGGAAAGATGATGTGTCCATACATTATTAGAAGACAGTATAAAAGCTGGTTAGTGTCCTAGCAGGTGGCTAAATCTATGCTCTGGGAGTTCCAAGAAGAGGATATTATGAATGATTGGATGTATCCAGAAAGGCTAAGGGACTATGAGAATGCAAGGTAATATATGTAACAAGTAATAGGATTAAACTCTGCTGATCACCAAGAAATGTACATTTTCTTGAGGTTGGCAATCATGTTTCTAGCAAACAGAGATAACACCCTCATCAAAAATTGAGAAATTAGATGTCGATCATCAAAAATTGAAAAATTAGAATATCTCCCAAGAATTCATTTGTATGAGCATGTGATCAAGATACTTGCATGAAACTGTAGAAATGAAATACAAAATCCCCTCATTTCGTTCTTTTTATGTCACCTGGCCTGGATCATAAAAAATAAGATACCTGTCATTGGATTCCTACATTTGTCACGTCTCACCAATTTTTTATTTTTTCTGTTGCCAGTGCCTGGCATGTTGCTGCCCAGTGGTTATGCATTTAGGCTCTGGGATCAGAGAGACCTGGGTGAAGATCCAGCCTCTCTACACCAAGTAACCTTTATAAAGCATCAGTCATGTGGCAGACCGTTACCAAATGTTAAATACTATTATTCACAGTATGATCCAAACCCTTGATGAATGGCTCCTGAGAGACACAGGAGTCCCCTGCTGCTACCTAATGCTCAACAGACAAATTTTAAGTATACCTTTAATTTAGATGAAAAAAGGATTTAGAGAAATTTTTTTAAAAAAAGACATCGTGTTGGGTGAATAGAGGAATGTGTGTTAGAATCACTCGTCACCGAAAGTAATACTCCAGCCATGTGAGGACAGCAAGGAGAGAGAAGTGGCAGCCGCCAGCAGCAGGCTGAGATCTGGGTGCTGGAAAACCCACGGAGGACTGCTCACCTGGCACAGAGCTGCCTAAACGCCGGCCAGCCACCGTTCTCTGGGACCCGCCGAGACACTCGAGGCAGCGTGGCTCCATCTGCCAAGCCCCCATCCTGTTAAGCAGAGAGGAGATCCCTTCACAGCAGGGGGAGTCCAGGTTCGGTGAAGAGTGCCCCCCGTATTCAGCTCAGCGCCTAAGGTTCTCCATCAAACTTACATTGAAGGAGTAAACTCGTTTTAGCTCCAGATCCCTGGTGAACTTGTCTCATCATGAGCAAGTATGGCTTTATGTCTCTGAACCACAGCTTTTCCTCTCTGTAAAACAGAGAGGATAATACCTACCTGTTGCCCTTGGGGTTATTTCATGGTTGGAATGAAATATTGCATATAAATGGACAAACCGTCACGTCCCTGTTGGATGTAAGGGATGAAGGACTAGAAGGCTGTTGCCATCTTGGTACTTCCCAAAGATGCCCAGGTATGAACATCTCAGCAGTTTTTTTTTTTTTTTTTTAATCGACAGTCTTCTCTTAAAGAAAACATGCAGTTTAGCCGACAAGGCTTAGCTGACACTTGTATGCCTTTTCATTTTGAAAAAAGAAAAAGAAACCATCTCATCAAAATTTTTAGCTTTTCTAAATACCCCCCTGTGCGACCAAAGGCTGTTCACCATGATGGGGACATGAGGACTAATGGGTTCATTCTTACTCTTTGGCTCAGCAGCTGTTTCAGAAAAATGAATGGGGGACTGTCATCAGAGCACTTCCCTGTGTATGATTTACACGTCTTCTTTTTCATGGGCAAAGTCTGCTTTTTTTTTTTTTTCACTGCAACAAGCTTAATACTTTTGTTCAGTAACAGCCATTATTAATTTCTCTCATGCACATATTTTAAATTCCTCACATGACAGTTTAGAGAAACTAATGAAAATTAGAGTGTGTTAGCATATCACATCCCTACAGAGACCTCCTCATACATTCAATTACACTTAGTGATGGTAACAGGACTACAGAGAAAAGCATTACCATTTATACCTGCTTGCTCCTGTGCTGTCTCTCAATCTCTCTCTCTCTCTTTCCACCAAATATTTGGAAAAAATATAGCATTAAGCAAAGGAAAAGTCAATTTTGATGCTATTTTAAAATACGGTTATTTCTGAAAATGCTTGTGTTCTTGATAAGAAACAGGATGGTTATAGCACATGTAACTTACTTATTTATCAGTTAGGAACATTAGTCCATTTATCTACACTACTGAAAATTTTTTCTTTGTTCACCAAAGGCTTCAAAGGAATTAAATAAAGATTTTTTTTTTCTGCCTAGATATATACTTTGGCAATTTGACTTTGTTTTAAAGTAGCATAATTACATTTTCTCTGTCCATTCTGTGAATCACAGCTACCTTGGGAATGCCTTTGAAAAGCTTGATTAGGAATGTAAGACACGGGAGACTGGTGTCTGAGGGTATTGATGTTCACCCCGTCTCCTGAGCCTGGTTTGAAATTCAGCTCTGCCCAGCAGGGCCTGCCCTGAGCTGTGTGGTATTATTTTTAGAACTGTGGGCCTGAGTAACCGTGCGTGTGCCATGGCCAGCAGATTGGCCAAGTCATCTTCGGGTAAATAGTGTGGGGCTCTCAATCCTTGATGCCAGACACTTTTATAGCCTATTATGGGGTAAATTAAAGGCACAATTTATTCTTCATGAGTCTGTCAACTTCGGGATTTTCTGTTTTAGATGGTGACCTTCTCTAATTCAGGGACAGTGCTGTTAAGTTTATTTTGTGTTACCTGTATGCGCATTTTGATTCAAATTTAATAATATACTCATTTACTAGCTAATGATTTGGTAGACTAGTGTTTTCAAACATGCTTATTAATTTGTTTGTTTCAGACCAAATACTTGCTGATTTTTCCCAGTAAGAAAGAACAGTTAGGGCACATATGTAGGTATCAGTTGACCTGGATACATTCTGTGCAGGCATTGTGCTATGTATTCTCCTTCTAAAGATAGACAAGACAAAGTCAATTATTTAGGCTGTAAATTGCAAATACTTGGCAAATGAAAGTTACTCAATTTCTAACCTTTTGTGAATTTTTATAGTGTTGGAATCCATGCCAGGAAGCCAGAGTTTCTAACTTTGACGTGGTTACAATTCTGATCTAAGTATAATACTGTAGTTAATATGAATTAGTAACAAAATATAAAAGCACAAGTAATGAAATTTGTAATTTTAAAAATGCTGAACCTTGGGCTTCCCTGGTGGCGCAGTGGTTGGGAGTCCGCCTGCCGATGCAGGGGACGCGGGTTCGTGCCCCGG
>NW_006780142.1:393808-397792 GCF_000442215.2 Lipotes vexillifer
ACCAGGCTGAACCGTATCCAGTACTTGATCTGTGAAAATATATGTATGTTCAGGGTGAGGATATTAAAGTTTTATTCTGTATAGCCAATGTATATATTTACTAGCGTGAATGATATTTTCAATATGAGATGTCTCCAAGCTTCATGCGTAGCTCAAACCTATGCTCACGCTGGTCAGGAAGGATGGAGCTGCTGCTCTGGGGCCCCCTGAGGAGTGACGGCTCATCCTCAGCTCAGCGGGCTCCGTTACCAAAGTCAGGGTGCTGCATCCTCCCCACGCCAAAGTTCTCTTTTGTTAGCCTGAAGGCCTGGAAGAAAAGCAGGAATAGAGAAGAGAGTAGGCTTGCATTCCCTCAGAGCAGCTAGCTGCCTTTCTGGCTCAGAAAGATTGAAAAATATGCTTATAAATGTTTTCTCTGCTTCTTTCTCTGGAAGCATTTTCATATGTTCCCTCTTAGAAAATCATAACCGTTATTCAGATTCATCAATTTGAACATCCACTCTGTTCTGATCGGCTGCCCATTCCCGAAAAACTTCACTGTAGGTTTTTTTAATAACCATGTAGAAACAAGGACAACTTCCAATTGAGACAGTTATTTATTGATTTATTTTTATTAGGAAAGGTTGCTTCTGATTATAAAGGGCAAGAATAGTGCAGGGTTTTTTTGTGAGGGTAAAGTTGGGGGGAAAGAGCAAGTTACTATTTGAATTATTCAGCTGAGGCTGTAGACATTGCAGTTAAAAGGCTTAGAGGTAAGGGATTATGAGTGTAAAATTAAGCAGAGCTCTTCAAAACCTCGCCAAGTTCTTAAGGAGGAATCGTAAAGTATGGTTAAAATGCTAAAATGTTCTCACAGATTGAAGAAAGATACATTTTTTAACTTCACATCTACCCAGTAAACCAGGATTACTTTGTTCACCCCATTTAAAACAGGTTCAGTGTGAAGTTTCCTTATTAAAAAAAGTAAAATTTTATGGTGCTTTTGCCTTAATACTAAAATGGAAAAGCACCTAGAAAAGTTGCCAAGTCAAACAGCCACTGGCTTTGTCAGATTTTGCTTCAAAGCCATGACCTACAAAGTTAGACCTGGGGACTTTGTCTTCAAGAAGATCACTCAGATGCTTATCTTGTTGCTAAGCAGTTAAGTATTTTTTAATTTCATGTTAGCTTCCCTGGTTCTACCCCCTCAACTCCTCAAATATCCCTTTGAAGATTCACTGAACTCTTGTAGAAACTTTAAAATTGCATAATAGTAACTTCAGTTTCCTTAATCCTCTGTAAACCTGCTTTAACATCCAGGAGACATTAATAATAGTTGGACAATGATGGATGGGCATTGCTTTGTAGAGTGGGGCGGGGATATAAGATCTGAGACGTCCAGATTTTTAACCTGATCCCTGAATTCTTCTGCCTGTAACAGCTCGTTCAGTTCTCAGCTCTTGCAGCTGAAATATTTGATTCAAAGTTGGAGGTCCAAGATTGGAAGATTTCCCCCAAGAATTTCTTTTCCCAAGTCTTTCCATTAAAAGGGGCTTTAACAACACGTGATGTAGTCAGTCCTCTGCCCACTTGCTGGGGGGCTCTCTTTAGATGCTGGCTGATTCATTGGCCTCAGTGAAGTCAAAGAGCCCTCTTCACAGTGGGTGTGATGGAGCAAGTCACCCCCATTGGGAAGATGGACCTGTTGGACATGGTAAAATGCAGTGTTCAGGAGAGAGGCACAAGGAAGGGCACCTTTCAGAACTTCTGCATGTCAGGTTGCTCTCTCCAACTTGGTTATTGTCTTATGTGACTCTGACTCTCTTCCTCTCTCTGTCTTTTTAAGTTATTTGCTCAAAAATTTAATGGTTGGATGACTAGACTCTCATCATAAAATTTCAAAATCTCTATACAGAGTGTGTGTTTTTAAATGATTCAGATCCTAAATTTTAAAGAGTTTTGTACATGATTAGCATCCAGCTGTCTCAAACCCTGCTGTGAGCTTTCTTTGGTATTCTGCCCTGCATGCCATTGCAAGACTTGTGTGGTTACATTTATAGTATATGATGGGAGGCAAGCAATACAGAATCTATTCATTTTACCTATAAACATGGAATAACTTAACTTTTAGAGTTTTGCAGTAAAATTTTTGTTTGTTTCATTGGAGTTTGATTTCATGATGTACTTACTAAAATTAATTTCCTCTTAATGCAGTTATAAAATGCTTAGAAGAAAAATAACATTCTTGGAATACTTGATTTTTTTTGGCTGTGTTGCTGCACGAGGGCTTTCTCTAGTTGCGGCAAGTGGGGGCTCCTCTTTGTTGCGGTGTGCGGGCTTCTCATTGTTGTGGCTTCTCTTATTGTGGAGCACGGGCTCTAGGTGCACGGGCTTCAGTAGTTGTGGCACGTGGCTCAGTAGTTATGGCTCTCAGGCTCAGTAGTTGTGGCACACAGGCTTAGTTGCTCCACAGTATGTGGGATCTTCCCGGGCCAGGGATTGAACCTGTGTCCCCTGCATTGGCAGGCAGATTTCTTAACCACTGTGCCACCAGCGAAGCCCTGGAATACTTGATATTTTTTGTTACAGCGATGACAGTCTAACATGAAGATGTTTGATTTGTTTTCCTATTTTATTCTTCTGTTTTAATTCCTTCAGTCTGGAAATAATGAATTACACCTTTTGTTAAAACTTTCCCTTTTGTTTCCTTTAAAGTGAACAATGAGATTATTACACACACATCACACAATGTTTTTTCTTTTCCTTTGTAGGAAAATAATGAGCTAGATTATAGCTTACTGCAAAATGTATGTGGCACTTGTAATTATTTCTTAGTTAAAAATATATCCATTTTCTTTTAAACTTTCTTGCTTTAAAGATTTGATAAAAGTTTTTAGCTTCCAGCTTTTCTCATTCTTATTCATTGTTGTTCTTGGTGCATTTAATTTCATATACCACAGGCTGTGAAAAAGGCCCTGAATAATATCCTTGGTAGAAATGTCACTTCTCTGGGCCTCAGATTCCTTATCAGTAAAATGTACCCTAGATGATCCCAGAAATCTTCTGAAGCTCCAATTTATTTATTTATTTGTTGGTTTATTTTATTTTTTAATTGAAAGATAGCTAATGTGCAAATATTATGTTAGTTTCAGGTATGCTACGTAATGATTTGACATTTTCATACATTAGGAAATGATCACCATGATAATGTTTGGTAGAATTCACCCATGAAACCATCTGGTCCTAGACTTTTGTTTGTTGAGAGTTTTGTTTATTACTGATTCAGTTTCATTACTGGTAATTGGTCTGTTCGTATTCTCTATTCTTGTTTCAGTCTTGAAAGATCATATGTTTCTAGGAGTTTATCCATTTCTTCTAGGTTGTCCATTTTATTGGCATATAATTGTTCGTGGTAATCTTATTATCCTTTGTATTTCGGTGGTGTCAGTTGTAACTTCTGCTCTTTCATTTCTGATTTTATTGATTTGGGCCCTCTCTCTTTTTTTTCTGATGAGTTTGGCTAAAAGTTTATTAATTTTGTTTGTCTTTTCAATGAACCAACTCTTAGTTTCATTGATCTTTTCTATTGTTTTTTAGTCTCTATTTCATTTATTTCTGCTCTGATCTTTATAATATCTTTCCTTCTACTAACTTTGGGTTTTGTTTGTTCTTCTTTTTCTGGTTCCTTTAGGTGTAAGGTTAGGTTGTTTATTTGAGATTTTTGTTTTTTCCTGAGGTACGCTTGTATCACTATAAACTTTCATCTTAGAACTGCTTTGCTGGGTCACATAGATTTTGAATCCTTATGTTTCCATTTTCATTTGTCTCCAGGTACTCTTTAATTTCCTTTCTGATTTCCTCAGTGACCCATTGGTTGTTTAGTAGCATATTGTTTAACTTCCATGTGTTTGTGCTTTTTGCAGTTTTTTTTTCTTGTTGTTGATTTCTAGTCTCATTATTTTTGGAAAAGATTCTTTTTTTTTTTTTTTTTTTTTTTTTTGGTAC
>NW_006780142.1:397829-409924 GCF_000442215.2 Lipotes vexillifer
TTTTTTTTTTTTTTTTTTTTTTTTTTTGTGGTACGCGGGCCTCTCACCGTTGTGGCGTCTCCTGCTGCGGAGCACAGGCTCCGGACGTGCAGGCTCAGCGGCCATGGCTCACTGGCCCAGCTGCTCCGTGGCATGTAGGATCTTCCTGGACCGGGGCACGAACCCGTGTCCCCTGCATCGGCAGGCGGAATCTCAACCACTGCTCCACCAAGGAAGCCCTTGGAAAAGATTCTTGATATGATTTCAGTCTTCTTAAGTTTACTAAGACTTATTTTGTTGCCTAGCATGCACTCTATCCTGGAGAATATTCCATGTGCACTTGAAAAGAATGTGTATTCTGCTACTGAACCTTCAGTTCAGATGACAGTATAATCATGGCAGCAATCAAGGTTAATAAGTCATTACAGTGACTGAATTATCCTGCTCATGCACTGCATTTTTGAGACGTGACCTTTACATTCAAGCTGCAAGGTCTTCTTTTACATGTTCCCTGAAAGACATTCGTTCTTAGAGACATCTACCAGCATTTAGTGCTAGTGGTCATGTATCCCAACCTTTTCATTTTACAGATAAGGAAAACAAAACAGTGTTTTATTAAAACAACAATGTGAGAGCAAATAAACTGACTTTTTGTTGCTTTCTAATAGCTATGGGACCCCAGTCTTACTATAAATAATCCCAAACCAAGGCTGCAAAACTACAAAGCTAATTCTCTAAAATATTTGTACGGTCAAAGTCTTCCCACTGCCTCTGAGCCTGCCTTCTTGCTTATCTGGGTGGAGGGGCTCAGTGCGAATGTGAATAGGGTTGGTCCCAGTGGTTAGTTGGTTGCCATCTGCACCATTGTCACTCCAGAATAAAGTCACTGGAAAGAAACAGAAAATACATACCACTTAGGTGTGTCTCACTTTATGGAGATAATTATTACTTACCTAGATACAAGAAATTTTAACCAATAAACTTATCATGATGTAATAATTTTATTCTTTATTCTGGTGAGGAGCACTTAGTTGTTTCATATCTGTTTCATGCTCTCTACTTTGATACTCTATTTGATCCTGCAAATTGTCACATCTACAGACATGTGAATAGTTACTTTATTTACCGTTCATCTTAAAAGATTGAGATGTTTAGTGCTTACATTTTGCACATGCCAGAGATTTATATTTTAAATTTAATGCTCTGTGCCTAGTCCTCTGATAAACTTAAGAATGTATTAGAAGGAAAGAATTGCTTGGCCTAGAGAAATGAAGTTGTGATGGGAGAAAGTCTGGCAGGAGATGAGAATGGAGGTGTGGGATCAAATTTCTGTTATTCATCTTTCTTTCAAGACCTTCAAATTATACAAAATGAGTACAACTCTGAAAATTCATAAAGCTGGTTGTGGAAACAGTTTTCCATCTTTAGCAATATTTTTGCCTGTGGAGCTGACTTTTCTTTCAGGACTAGATCATTAGGTAGGACCTAGATCATTAGGTTGGGCAAGATATGGTGACCTTCCCTCCTGTGTCCACAACTCAATCCTGCTGGAAATTTTGAGTGGATTCCAGAGATATCCCTAGTCTGATTGATCCTTCCAGCTGGGATGAAAAAAACTTCATAAAATCTTTCACCATCGTAACGTTCCATTTTCCTACAATGTCAAATGTATCATTCTATTTTATTTGGTGAGGTTTACCCAAGGCCTTTCCAGCTGAAGCATCTGAAGCAACATCTCCACCAAACATTCAACAACCTAAATTGCTTAAATAGTCATTTGTAATGGGACTAGTGTGGGATTTCAGGATGACATCAGGTGATACAACAGCTGTTGTAACAAGGCTCTCCCTAAATTGAAAGCCAAATTTGGTTATGCATGCGGGGAGAAGGGTCTGCATGGGCTCATAGCTTTGAGAAAGGTATCTATAGTTTTCACAGATTCTCAAACAGCTGTTGTTGTTGTTTAAATGCCTTGAAAGGAAGAATACTGTAGCTAGACTAAAGAAAAGACCTCAGGTTTCATGAAGGAACAAATAAAAGTGTATTGTTGCCTCTGTATAATTAACGATACCAGATACGTGGTAAACTGAGAAGTAGCCTGATGGTTCCTGGACCAAGAGCTCTGCCACAACCAGTGCCACAGTGAGTCACAGCCAATCTGTAAGTTTTATATGGAAGCAGGAGAAATGGCAAATTCTGCCCATTGACCAAAGTATAAGAATGCGGAAAGAGAAGAATGTGATGACTTGTGCAATGTTCATGGGTGAACCCTGTGTATTCAATAAAAATATCCATATGCTTCTGTAATAGAAGATCATAGTTTTCTGTTTGGTAGAGTGATCAGCACATTAAAAGGTGAACCTCAGTGATTGAAACTGCGGCAACAGGGGCTGGAGGGAGGATTCATAACCAAGTGACCATAAAACACCTATATAAAAAGTATGAAATAGAGGCATTTTAAGTCACAGGTTCTCAGTGAAAGGTATTCAGTAGAATGCCTGAACCAACAGGTGACATAATTATACTAGAAGAGTGTATGCAATGAGGCCTGAATAGTAGCTTAATATTGTAATACATTGAGAGCTCTTGAAAATTATTTGTAAGTTGAGGAGACCATGTTTCATTCATTCAATAATGCTTCTTTTAAAAATTAAGAATTTATTTTTATTTATTGCTAACTCAAATATATTCCACATATTTGATTTTTATATATGTTCTCTATTCTATATACACTATATATTTTTCTCTGTACTTGATATATTTTTCTAAATGTATTTTTCTATGGGCTTTAACAATTCCATTCATTTTTTAAAGGAATTAAATATTCGCTTAACAATTAGATGTCCCTTCTACAGTCCTTTAAATCTTGTGGGTAGACTTTTTTCTTAATGATCTATGGCCATGGGGATGAGAGCAACTAAAACACACAGTAAAGAAGCTAATTTTGTCCAACTGTGTACTAGTTGTTCTTTTCCTTCATTTGACTTTGATACAGTTTAAAGAAAAAAAGTGGACCATTTGTCTGATTTGAATTTTATTTCTTTTACCCTGTGGTAACAATAAGAGGGAAGAGGATAAAATCTCCAACTTATTTACCAGTAAGAAGCAATTTTAAGTTGTGCTTTTCTGCTTGGGTAAAGTGTAGAGTCTGAAGCATTTTGTTACACAGAATGTGGTATATGTTTATGGAAGACTTTACTAGACACAAAGGAAGAAAGAAATGAGCTCCTGACAGGTTAGCATGGGTTTGTTTGGGATCTTAACTTGCCTGGGGTTAACTAGTGTTGTAGGTCCAAAGTAACTGGGTTTAAATGTCACATATAATGACAAGTAGGAAAATCGGGACGATATTTGCATGCGAATGGGGATAAAGGTGACTGGTCCTTGATTCACTGGCATGATGAATGTTTGCCCTTGGTGAAATGTTTTACCTTCTGTGAAATTATAAACAATATTTCTTACTGACTGTAAAATGTAGACGCCAAGCCTAGAGGTGTATGCTTCTGAAATGCTGCTCCAATTAGAAAACTGTTTTTTTAAAACCCAATCAGAGGAGGCAAGGAGACTTGGAGTTTTGCCCTTTTGAGGTTTAGATTTCCCTTAATGTCTATCTTTCTGTTTAGGAGAAGTGAGAGAGGAACTGGGCAGTATATTCCAGGAATATATAGAATATGTCTGTTTAGAGGTTAGAGGACCAAGACATTTTACATACATTCCTTAGGAAATATTTTTAAAGTCTCTAGAAGAAATTAGATGTATTCTTATATTGTTTTATGTTATTAAAATTCCTCTCTCTATTGATCTAATGTGCTTTTTTATTTATAAAGTTAATATCTCTGTGGAAATAAACACAACTGTCAACTGTGAGACTGTAGGAACAAAGTCTCTTCAAGGCTTTAATAATTAGAGAGTCTCAGAACTTGGTCAAAAAATAGATATTTCTTTTTGTTTTGTAGAAACATTATCAAATACTTTCATTGATTGAAAAGATTGATTTTTTTTCAAGACCACTTTGCTTCATAGTGCCTTCATTTCATTATATTAAAGTAGAACATGATTTTATAGGGTGTATGTTTGTAAATCATTTTATGTGCCTGTATATGTATGTGTGTATGTGTATCAACTGTTCTAAGCCAGTAATTCTCCAAATCATCACAGAGAAATAAGATTCATAGAAGCCCCTTGATTAACCTCTCGGTCAAACAATAAATTAGGATCAGGGTTAGAATTAAAGCTCACCAATGGCGCTGAATTTTGAGTCTGTTATTGAAACATGCTGGTCGTAGTTTGATCTGCATAGAATCGTAGGTCAAGATACTCACAGACGGGTTTCTGTGTTCTGCGAAAAGACACAACAAAACCGAACGTCAGAGACCGCCCGGGAAGCCCTCTTTGTGATGTGAAACACCGCCAGCATCCCGGGACTTTAGGAAGGAGGTGCCCCAGTCAGAGGCTCTGTGGGACTGCTGGGCTAGAGCACCCCTCCTCCTACCCGCACAACGGGACGCCTCGCTGATTTGAAGAAATGCCACCAACAGCTGATGGCAAGTGCAAAGAGGGAAGACAATCCCCACTTGGGGGTCACTGAGCCTGACATCTTTCTTTCAAGAAATTGAGAAAAAGCCAGCTCCCCTGGGCTATGTGAGGTCAACATTCCAGACAGCACCACCTGTGGAAGCGGGTTTGGAAATTGTCTTTGAAAAAGCACTCTCCAACTTCATTTCTCTAAGCTCATGCAATCTGTTTTTAAAACAAAAGGAACATTGTCCCTTCCTCTGCTTGTGGTGATAATGCTGACCCGTGGGTTAGAATCATAGAATTTTTCTATAGCTGAATATGTTTATACATTTACGGCAGCTTAAACATGTATAGGCCATCTGGAGAAAGGGAAAGAGCCTGTTACATTGAAGTCCATTGTACTAGGTATAATCTTGCACATGTATGCTAACACTTTTCATCTCAAAGGATTTTCCATAATTTTGTACAGTGAGGGTCTTAAGCACAGATGGTCTTCGGCTGACAAGCAGGTCAGGGATAAGAGCATAAGGATTAGTGGGGTCTGAGGAAAACTAAGGCCTATGTGCCATCCTAGAAGAGTTGGTGTTACTTGGCTCTAGCTGATGGCTGCATAAAAGATACCGATCCAGGGCTGTCAGATCTTAAGACTCTTAAGACTCGTTTTCATAAGAAAGTAAAGCTCACGTTTTTATTTGAGAATTTTCAGTCTTAATATTTTGAGCCCAGTGAAATGCATCTGTAGGCCAGAACTGGTGCTTGATTCCTCAGTGCACTGGGGTCATTACCAATGGCTCACTCCATGGCAAGCCCTGTGCCAAGTGTTTTATATCTGTGAGCTCCTTTATCTTTGCCACAATTTTGTGAAATAGGTATTATTATCCTGTTTTCCAGATAAGGATACTGAAGTTTGGTGTGCTTAGGTAACTCATGTAGAATTTAGTAGCTAGTATGTCGGAAGAAAAGGAGACCAACCTCAAGCTGAGTTCTCAGATATTTATTGATATGTAATATCTTTGAGAGACTTGCTAAGCTCTAGGGATCCAATAAGGAATGAGACAAATGCAGAAGACTTATAGTTTATTTAAATTAAAATACAGCAGATGAAGGCAAGGATAAGATACTTAAAGAGCACACAAGAGGAAAAGGATTACAGGAGGTGATGCTCATCTGGGCCTTGAGGGATGGGTAGGAGTTGACCAAGTGAAGAACATAGTGATGGGATTTATGGTGTTCTAGGCATAAGTAGGTAGGATTCCCAGAGGTGAGAGGACGGGGGACCACCTATGAAGTGATAGATGTTTGATATAACTGGAGATAGCATTCAAGATAGGGATGAAAGATGACAAGGAAAGATAAAGCTGGAGAGATAAAGCAGAGGGGACAAAACAAAGAATTTTATTTTTTCTAGCTTCATTAAGTTATGATTGACAAAGATGGTGTATATTTAGGTTGTACAATGTGATTTTTTTGAAGGTATACAACATGATGATTGAATAGATGTATACATTGTGGAATGATTACCACAGTCTAGTTAATTAACACATCTATGGGTGGTGAGAACACTTAAGATCGATCTACTCTCAGAAAATTTCAAGTATACTATACAGTGTTATTCACTTTAATTACCATGCTGTACATTAGATCCCTAGAACTTATTCATATTATTACTGAAAGTTTATACCCTTTGGCCAATAGCTCCCCATTCCTCCCACACATTCTCTACCACCAGCCCCTGGCAACCAGTGTTCTACTCTCTGGTTCTATGAGTTTGACATTTCAGATTCTACATGTAAGTGAGATCCTACAATGTCTTTTTGAGTCTGACTTATTTCACTTAACATAATGTTTTCCAGGTTTATTTGTGTTGTTGCTAATAGCAGGATTTCCTTTTTCATGGCTGAATAATACTCTGTTGTGTGTATGTATGGTGTGTGTACAGCGTATCTTCTTTACCCATTCATCTGTTGATGGACATTTAGGTTGTTTCCATATCTTGGCTATTGTGAATAATGCTTCAGTGAACATGGGAGTGCAGATACCTCTTCAAGATCCTGATTCATTTCCTTTGGATATATATCCAGAAATGGGATTGCTGGATGTTATGGTAGTTCTATTTTTAATTTTTTGAGGAACCTCCATAATGTTTTCCACAGTAGCTGTACCAATTTACATTCCCACCAGCAGAACACAAACGTTCGCTTTTCTCCACATCCTTGCCAACCTTTGTTAGCTCTTATCTTTTCGGTAATAGTCATTCTAACAGGTGTGAGGTGATATCTGATGTGGCTTTGATTTGCATTTCCTTAATGATAAGTGATTTTTTTTTTCTTTTGCGGTATGTGGGCCTGTCACTGTTGTGGCCTTTCCCGTTGCGGAGCACAGGCTCCGGACGCGCAGGCTCAACGGCCATGGCTCACGGGCCCAGCCGCCCTGTGACATGTGGGATCTTCCTGGACTGGGGCACGAACCCGCATCCCCTGCATCGGCAGGTGGACTCTCAACCACTGCGCCACCAGGGAAGCCCGATAAGTGTTTTTTGAGCATCTTTTCACATACTTGTTGACCGTTTGTATGTCTTCTTTGGAAAAATGTATATTCAGGTCCTTTGCCCATTTAAAAAATCAGGTTATTTGGATTTTTGCTTTTGAGTTGTATGAGTTCCTTTTATATTTTGAATATTAACCTTGCCAGATATATGGTTTGCAAATATTTTCTCCCATTCCACAGGTTGCCTTTTCATTTTGTTGATGGCTTCCTTTGCTGTGCAGAAGCTTTTTAGTTTCATGTAGTCCCAGTTGCTTATGTTTGCTTTTGTTGCCTTTGCTTTTGAGATTGTATACAAAAAAATCATTGCCAAGACCAAAGCTAAGGAGCTTTTCCCCTATATTTTTTTCTAAGAGTTTTATAGTTTTATACATTTAAGTCTTTAATCCATTTCACGTTGATTTTACACAAAGAGTTTTAAACTAGGGGATGGCTTGATAATTTGAGTTTTCAGATGATTACTATGGCTACAATGTGGAGAGAAGAGATTGAGGACGTCAGTGAATATGGAGATGATCACAGAGATGGGGAGATCTTTCGGAAGGTAATTGGAGTAATCCAGGAGAGGGGATAGTGCCTTGAAGCAGAGTAGTGACGTGGAAATGCCATTAAAGTTTGCAAGAAACATTTAAGAGGTAGAATAAGTCAGAAATGGTGATTGAGTAGATACAGGGAGTGAGAGAGAGAGAGGATGAGCAAAGATGAAGTTAAGGGCTTCCCAGGTGGCGCAGTGGTTGAGAATCTGCCTGCTAATGCAGGGGACACGGGTTCGAGCCCTGGTCTGGGAGGATCCCACATGCCGCGGAGCAACTGGGCCCGTGAGCCGCAACTACTGAGCCTGCGCGTCTGGAGCCTGTGCTCCGCAACAAGAGAGGCTGCGATAGTGAGAGGCCCACGCACCGCAATGAAGAGTGGCCCCCGCTTGCCACAACTAGAGAAAGCCCTCGCACAGAAACGAAGACCCAACACAACAAAAATAAATAAATTAATTAAAAAAAGATGAAGTTAAGATTTTTGGTTTTGCGAATTGTGCAGATGGTAACACCATTTACAAAGATTCGGAGTTTGAAGGAACTGGCTTTGAGTGGGGTGGAAGATAAAGCGATCAGATTTGCGGGGGTTGAGTCTAGTGTGAAGTGCTAGTGGGACACTTAAGTGGAAATTTCTAGAAGTCACTCAGTGATATTGATCTCATGCTCTGGGGAGCAACCTTGGCTAGAAGAATAGATTGTAAGTGTGTAGATGGCGACAGAAAGTATGGAAGAGGATGGGTTGGCCAAAGTAGGAAGTAGCATAATTGCTCTCAGAGTATTAGTTCCAGACACTGTGGGTTGCTGAGGGCACCCTCATTGGGGCTTCTGGATGAGGACATCCATCGCGATGCCACACTGAGCAGGGGAAACATCACTGCCATCATGCCGGATTCATCTCCCAAGAGAAAACTTAGGCGACTAGAGAATCATTGCTCCCCACATCCTCTTCCAAAAATGTATCCTTTGAGCTTTTCTTTCTTTTTAAAAGAGCTGCATTTTTATTAAAATAAATCATTTGACTTATGATTATGAATTTTCATGATATAAAAGAGAAATCATTACAGAATGACATTGTAGCAAATTTTTTAAAAGTACCACTTTTTTTTTCTTTTCATATATAATTTACAAAAAGAGAGGCATAGATCTTAAATGTAACATTTGGTGAGTTCTCACAATAGTATACACTAATGTAATCCCCACAGAGCAAGATGTAGACCATTTTAACACCCCATAAAAATCCTCGTTAATAATAAATTCACCATCCTCCCGTGAAGGCAACCACAAATATTTTATTCATGTTTTGATTGGACCAGCCTTTATTTTTATTGAATTGCAGGATCTTTTGGACTAGTCACCAGTCATTCTTTGTCACTTTTTTAAAAATTAATTTTTATTGAAGTATAGTTGCTTTACAATGTTGTGTTAGTTTCTACTGTACAGCAAAGTGAATAGGCTATATTTGTACATATATCCCCTCTCTTTTGGATTTCCTTCCTATTTAGGTCACCACAGAGCACTGAGTACAGTTCCCTGAGCTATACCGTAGGTTCTCATTAGTTTGTATCCTTTGAGCTTATCTCAAACATAATACCTCTACAATTTAAGTGACAGTGTTCACGTTCACTCAAACCCAGTATTCTGTAGGGACTCTTCAAGAGAGTAAGTAAATTGATCAAGGTTATGTTTCAGAATTTGAACCTAGGTCTCTGGGAGTTGATGTCACCACATGTCAGCTGGTTAGCAGGATCCTGGTTAGTGGGGAACTTCCCTCTCTGATGCTACCTATCAGTTTTAGAGAAGGAGATGGTAGATGCATCAGCGCACATCCCAGTCCACTGCCAAAAATGGAAGTTAAAGCGTCTGGTTGACCAAGATGCACCCCCTCACCATTGTCCTCCTTTCAGTTGATGTCCAAGACCCCCTAATTATTCCTCTGCCAGAAGTATTCAACTCCAGGAGAGATGCAAGCTGTAGTCTCAACTTTGGCTCTGCAAAGTTGGAGATGATTTGTCTTAAATATCTCTGTTCAGGGAGAACAAATGTACATGTGCTCTTCTCTTTCAGATTCATCTGCAAGTCAGTGAGAAAATAGAGAAAGTAACTAAAAGTAATTGGTCCGGAACTTTATTTGGAGTTGTTAACTCGATCAAAAATTTGCTATTAACTTGTATATTTAAATACTGGTTAAAAGTTCCTGACCAATGATGCTTCACTATATACATTTAATCACTATAAAAACCTGATAGGAAACATGATTTCTTTCTTTTTCTTCCATACTAACATTCCATTAAGCTTTAGCTGTTTGAACTGATAAAAGCCATTGCCCTGTGAAGTAGAAATGATTGTGGAAGCACATTCACACAAGAGGATGTTTTTTAGATTACCTCTGTTGGATTCTGATTAGCAATGTTTATGTTCCATTTAACGTTTTCCATATGCTGTTACTGTTTGAAAGTTTGGTCCCTGCATTTATTCTCATCATCAGCTGTGGAAGTCTAGACCCTATGCAGCAGCTTCAAACCAAATGTCTGGATATTCTGGCATCCTGACTGTCAGAACTGTTTATTTTAGTTGAGTTTAGTTTCATTTTTCATGCAAAGAGGGGTTAGGTGACATTTGTGAATATAATCACAAGCTCCTGATGCCCTTTATCTTTATGCTGGGGCCATTTTGCCATATGCTTAGTTGACCTACAATATGAAAAATCTTGGCATTTTCCATAGCCCTAAAGATAAAGCTGAATATTCTGGAAAATTCGCATGAGGTGAATTATGCTGTGACACTTTCAAAGTAGCTTTATTAGTTTTGTAAAAGCGATGTGTGCTGAATGAATGAAAGCAACGTCAATTAATCAAAGTACAACCAGGAGAAAAAAGTCACCTGAAATGTTACCACCTGGGCAACAACGTAGTTCAGTGATAATCTTTCCCAGATCTCTCTCTGTGAATGTATTGCCATGTCTTTTAAATGATACTGATTATTAAGAAGGCTATAAGTGCATCTGGTATGTTGACTCATAGACAGTGGTGATGTGATTTATTGTCCACACCTGGACACTTGGGAATGAAAGGGGGGATCTATTCCTAATCAGGCTGGGATGACCTGGGTGTACGTGGACTGTCCCAGGCACCTTGAGCTAGGATTACTCTTCTCAGAGACCCTTTACTATGTGCATGTTTGTTCATTTATTACACATTTATTGAACATTTATTATATGCCAGGCACTAATCAGTAAAGTAAATAAAACGCAGATTCTACCATCCAATAGCAGTTAAAATGCCACGTGGTGGGGACTGTAGTGGAAGGATACCTATCATGTTATGAGAACCCACACGCACAGTCAGTGAAAGCTGAGGCTGAGCAGTAGAAGGGCTGAGGTGAGTTTCAAAGGGTTCGTGGAGTTGGCCTGACAAAGAAAGGAGCAAGGAACAGTCCCATTAGGAAAAGGCGATTTTTTGCAAAGATTAGAGGCAAAAAAGTATATGAGATATTGGGAAAATGTAAAAGGCTTAGGATATTGACAACTTTTGGTGGAAAGAGGAAGTGGCTTAAGATGAGGTTGGCCATGAGGCAGAGACCTGATTCTGAAGCATCTTGTATGTCATGCTAGAGTGATTAGATTTTACGTTAAGGGCACTGGCATAGTTTTAGGCAGGAAAGTCATCAGACTTGCACTTTAGAATGAAGGATTAAGATTTCATTCATGGGAAAGATTGAGATGTATCTGATGAAATTAAAGGGGGTTGAATCAACAGTGTTTGGGGCAAAGGAGAGGAGACTGTCTTGGAGCCAAACGCAGGCACCAGGCTGGGCGCTAGAAACACTCACAGAAACGCACAACGCTGAAGGAGGAGCTGGTATGGGGGAAGGGGAAGACGGTGTTCAGCCTGAGGCTCCGATAGGACATCTGTCTGTGTGATTTCGCCTGGTGATGTCTGTCTGTGTGATTTGGGCCAGAACTCAGTAGAGAGATCTAGGCTGGAGAGAGAGATTGAGGAATTGATAGCTTATAGGCACTGTTTGAAGCCATGGGAATTTGAGGCCAGTTTGATTTTTATTACTTATCATGAATTTATATTAACTCTGGTTCAAGATTATTGAATTTGTAGTAGAGTAAAATAAATGGTAGCTAAAATGATGACATTTTGAAATTCATTCATCCCCACCCATTTTCATGAAAGAAACATTTGTCTGGGAGATATAAAATACCACTGTTCAGAATTTATTGTCCAAAGGCATTGGCAAAGAGATTTTGGGACAAAAATCAAGTTTAGAAAAGTCACTGTTCTTTCCATTTCATAACAAGGAGAGGTAATTAAAGCTCTCTAATTAAAAATAGCAAGTAGGGGCTTCCCTGGTGGCGCAGTGGTTGAGGGTCAGCCTACCGATGCAGGGGACACGGGTTCGTGCCCCGGTCCGGGAAGATCCCACGTGCCGCGGAGCGGCTGGGCCCGTGAGCCATGGCCGCTGAGGCTGCGCGTCCGGAGCCTGTGCTCCGCGACGGGAGAGGCCACAACAGTG
>NW_006780142.1:409996-414868 GCF_000442215.2 Lipotes vexillifer
GCCTGTGCTCCGCAAATGGGAGAGGCCACAACAGTGAGAGGCCCGCATAACGCAAGGAAAAAAAAAAAAAAAAAAAAAAAAAAAAATAGCAAGTGATTGCTGTCCAGACTGCATTGTGCGGACCGGGAGCCCCACGTGGGTCATGGAAATTTACAAACAAGCCTGACGCGCTCTAGCCACCTCGACTTTCTCCATTGCTAATCTTTAACATATGATTTCCCCTCTGAGAGTTACTTGTCTTGCTGGTATTCAACTTTTACATAAAGAACAAAATCAAATGAGGGAGAATGATCAGAGAATAAGGGAGCTATGAGTGACATTAGAGATTCTTTATTCAACTGCATCATATTTTAGAAGAGGGTACAGAAGACCAGAGTGTTTCAGTGCCTTCCCCCACATCACACCTGTGCCCGCGGTCAGAGCGCTACATACGGCTCAGCCACTCCTGCAGCCTCCTTCCAGCCTAGGATTCTGCAGAAATGAATGATCAATGCATTTATTATTCAGTAATAACAACTTATTTTATTTATTTCTTCTTTTGCCGTTTCAAAACCATTGCTGTCTCAAAAACTGATAAATAAAAGCATGTAGTAACTACATCTGAACTGGCCAAAATGTGGGAACAGAAAATGAAAGGAGACAAAGGAGCATTTCTTATGCAGTTGCTTTGTAGTTTTCTCCTTAAATGCAAATATGCAAAGTGCGTTATCTCTGTGGTTACAAGTCCTTTATTTAATTGCACTAAAAGCTGTTTGCTTTCATCCTAAGGTCCAAATATTGCCTTCCGTTTGATGAGTAAGTGTTTTATTTTTTTGTCAGTGATTTTGAAACCATATCATACACATTTTATGATAATTGCCATTTTTCTCTCAACCCTGCAAAACATAGAGATATAAGAGGAAACTAACTTAGAGATTATGATGTTCCTTGTTATTTTCTCCCATTAATTTTCTGCAATGCTATTGAACGAAAGCTCACCGAATGAGAGGGGTCTAGATGTTGGAGGCACCATGGCCCAGTAGAAACAGTGGAGAAGCCAGGGACTGTTTGGCATGTGGCCTTCCGTGGCCTTCCGTGGCCTCTCATCTCTCTGATCCTGATTCACTCCCTCCTTTCTATGTGTGTCGTTATGGCTCCTTGCAATTCTAACAGTCTTTTATCCTACAGTCAAGACATAGGTTTTCGTTTCCCCACAATTTTTGATTCCTCACCACTTTTCTTCTTCTGTCTAATGTGTCACTGAGTCTTGTCACTTTATCTGGTCAACATTAGTTTACTATTGATTATTTGCTTGCTGGGTGCCCGCCACTGTCTTAGATGCCTTTTTTGCTTGTCATCTCTTACATTCATTACACCCACCTCCCCTGAGAACTGAGGACACCCAATGTCAGTGACTTCCGTTTGCTTTCCTCCTGGAAATGAAGCGTTACCTTCCTAGTTCACAAATGAAATGCCCATGCTTAAAGTATACACCTACCTTCCGAGTAGCCCAAGATGTTGATGTTTTATTGTCTCGATTTAGTATGGGAAAATGAGAAACAAGTTGAACAAATTAGGACACGTTTATAATCCACATATTTCCTAAAATGTACCAGATTTTGATCTAAATAAGAAGTAAAACAGTGTTAGAAATAAATACTTTCAGATGTAATTAATTCGACTTCCCCTATACTCAAAAGTTCCAGTAAGAAAATTATCTAAAGCTTGGTTCCATTAGTCCTATTTTTGATTCTATTTTCATTTACAAAATGGCAGCCAAAGACATTTAGGACAGTGGAAGTGTATGTCTTTGCTACACATATCACGAATATAAAGTGTATACATGTGGAGACTTCACGCATCCATATGCATGTTATCTATTGCGCCATCAAGCAGTCCTCTTAATTACGCTTTATATATGCTTTGTGCAACCAGACATTGATCTTCCAAGTACCGTTGTCTGGTTCAAAGATTTGTAATTAGGCAGAAAGATCTGGTAAAACGAATTCTATGGGATTATTCAAAGGCCCTGTGTGTATGAAATTGTTCATCTAGAATTATTTACCTGGAAAAAGGCACTTTTAAAGATGCGCTGAGCCTACTTTACAATTTCTGTTCCTCTCCATTATTTACCGATATTTCATGCACTTCTTGGACATTTGCAAATTGCAGGGCTTCTTTTCTCTTTTGATATGAAACTGCTTTGTGCTTTCCTGTGGGTCTGTTAATTGGTGAGCGCTTTATCCATGAGATCAAGAATCAGGGCTTCTTTATTAACCCATTGTGAGCTCTAAGATATTCCCAGGGGGGCAGAAAAGAGGAGGTGCCTTTGAGGCTTCATGCTCTTCCTGTTCTGTTACAACACCAGTCACAGCCTGAAGATGCAATCAAGAAAGGCAAGAAGAATTTAATAAACAGTTGAGAATAGAATCTCCTGATACTGTGGATTCTGTAATGAGCCTTTTTGTCTTTTTTTCCCGTTTTTGGTTAGCATTTGCAATTCCCTTTACTTACGGGACCTTTGTCCTGCAGGGTGAAACAATCCTGTTAGGGATTTTAAAATAAATAATTGAATTTTGCATTGCAGTTTTGGAAACCATGAAAAGAATGATGTTTATTTTTCTGGAAGGCATTGTCCTGGTCTGTAGGTGGTAGTATGAAATGTCTTTGAATTTTCTCCCTTGAAAATGGAGAGACCAGTAGATTCCTTGTTCCTCTTTCACACATAAATGCACCATCATCACATGCCTTCCTGTAGATGTGTGAATTTACCATCTAAGTAGTCTGAGAAATTATCTCTGCACAAAGAGTTCCCTCGGGGATTTACAAGGTTTAGAACTGGAGGAGGGAGGGGAAGCAGCCCACCACAGTTTCCAGGACTCTTAGGGATTTAAATTCTCCATTGCTACATGGTTTATTTTTTTGACCAAAACACATGACACCCCTTTCTAGGACACTACTATTGCTCCACGTTAGCATTTGCAGAGTATGTTTTTTCTTCCTTCTCATTAGCTCCTGCTTGCGGCTCTGATTGATGCTGTTCTGATATATAAGTGCCTGTGAGTAAGCAGTAAGCTCCAGCTTGCAGGGAGGTTTTTCTCTCCACGATTCTTAACAGCTTTTACATCAGAATGATTTTCTGCCTGGCTGGTTTGACTGTTTTATTTTTTTCTTAAAAAAAAAAAAAGTAAAGTCCAAAGGCAGACAGGAGACCTAAAAATATCTTTCCAACGCTTTAGAAATCTGCTTGTTGTCAGTTTGCCATCCATCCTCCTACCTGAGCCAGTAGGATCATCTTGGTCAGCCTGGGCACTGGTGGCAGTAACATCGGTATCCCATAGACGAACCAGAATGACAAGCCCAAGTGCCACTCTTCACATACCTGTTTAGTCATCATAATAATGCACACCAGGCAATTTTACTTTCAGATGCTGAAATCCATTTCACTCATTCCTTCTGTCTTTTCCTTGTCCTCCCCACATTTTTTCCTAAAGAGGAGGTCGGAGCACTTTAAGGTTTCATTTCTCATGTAAATGGCTTGTGAAAAAAGGATAAAAATAACACATTGTGTGTCACATAGGCTTGTCTGGGCACAAAACTTCTGTTTGCCAAGGTATTTGCAAAGCGAAGGCAGTCTGGTGTGTGTAGAAATAGACTTCATATGTAAGCATGAAAAGAACACTTGACTAGCCGTTAAGCAGCCTGTATGATAGGAGTGATTTTGTACTAACTGGCTATGTGACCAGGCATGTCGCTTAACTGGGCCTCACTTTTGTCATATGTATGGCTCTTCCAAACTGAAAATTTTAGTTATTTTTATTTATATAAAATTTCTCTTCTGAAACAATAATTAAGCATACATATCCACTTTATCTTCTTATAAGCTCTTTAAGGTTCTCAAAACTTTAATATTACTGAATGGACCGAAAAACAAATCTCTACACAAAGATATTTAGAGAGATTGTATTAATCAGAATTTGTGTAGCAAAATCAACTCTCGCTGTACACATTTATAACCACTACAACAAATGCAAAAGAGCATTTATATAATTTATTAATTGCAGTATCTGCTTGATCCTCTAGAGTTGCCATGTCAGGTAAACAGAAGAGGTTGCAAACTCTCCACATCATACAACCAGTTAATTACTTTTTTTTTTTTTTTTGCGGTACACGGGCCTCTCACTGTTGTGGTCTCTCCCGTTGTGGAGCACAGGCTCTGGACGCGCAGGCTCAGCGGTCATGGCTCACGGGCCCAGCCGCTCCGCAGCATGTGGGATCTTCCCGCACCGGGGCACGAACCCGTGTCCCCTGCATCGCAGATGGACTCTCAACCACTGTGCCACCAGGGAAGCCCCAGTTAATTACTTTTCGTTGCACTTTTCTGGTACAAAGCTGTGCTAGTGATCAAAAAAGGTGTTAATCATAGAGTACAATGGCTATGACGTTTAAAATCATGTAAATGCAAAACTCTTACAGATTTTTAGAAAAAGTAGACTTCAAACCCCCCAAAACATTAAATAAGACAAAACTATAACATTAGAAGCCATTACGACTAAGAAGTTGTAACAATTATGAATATTTATGTACCAAATAACACAGAAAAACAGAAACCAATGGAATAACATACAAACTCCAGAATAATCCAGTTACACCTAGAAATTTAGTATAAAATAAAAGTAGTATCTCAAACATGGAGATAAATATGGTCTTTTAATAATAAATCGTGTTGGGAAAATCGAATAGCCATTTTGAAAAAAGGTAAAATTAGATCCATTTCTCATACCACACACAAAAGTAAACTCCAAATGCATCAGAGATTTTAAAATGAAAAGAGTATACATGTACCAGAAGAAAAGGTCACTAAATCTCTCTAAAACCTGGGTATAGGGAAAG
>NW_006780142.1:414878-473658 GCF_000442215.2 Lipotes vexillifer
AGGGAAAGACTTTCGAGTAATTATTAAAAATTCTAACACAACAGAACAAAAAAGATAAATTTGGCTACATAAAAAATAAGAACTTTTGCAAGTCAAAAAGTAAACAAACGAAACATTCAAAAAGGAAAACGCTATACACAAAGAAGTTAAAGGACAAGTGATCACAGGGAGAAAATATTTTCAGAATGTATCACAGATAAAGGGCTGACACTCTAATTCATGATCATCTTTTAAAAATTAAGGGGAAATGAACAAAAATCCTATAGAAAATGGGCAAATGACATGAAAAAACAATTCACAAAAGGAGAGCATGTGAAAAAATGTTCAAATTCACTCACAATGGGAGAATGCAAATTGAAAACAACACTAATCTATTTCTCATCCACCAGATTGGCAAACTTAGGTGTTTGATGATATATTCTTTTGGCAAGGCTATATAGAAACAAGACTCTCATACGCTGCTGATGGGAATAGAAAATGGCACAGTCTTTACAGAGGAGGATTTGGCAATATCTAACAAAGCTATTTATGTGTTGCTTTTTGACTCAGCAGTCTTACTTCTAGGAATTTACCCTGAAGATAAACCAACAATGTAAAAATATATATGCACAAGGTTGTTCATTGAAGCATTTGTTGTTATTGCAAAATATTGGAAACTACTTAAGTGTTCAAGCATAGAGATTGGTTGCATAAACTATAGTACATACACACTCTCTAGTATTATGCAACTTTAAAAAAATTTATGAGGACCTCTATAATGAAGTGATGAATGCCATTTACTATATATGAAAGAAGGAAAAATTAGAAAGCATACTTATCTGCTTATCTTTACTAAAAGATATACAAGAAGTAGTAACCAGAAAACAAAGAAGATGCTTACCTATAAGGGGTGAGGAGAGAACAGGGTGAAAAGGCTATGGAAGGAATGATTCTTCTCTGAGTATATCTTTTTATATATTTTTGACTTTTGAAAGCATGTTAATGTGTACAAATTCAAAAAATAAAATTAATAAAAATTGGAAACAAACTGAGAAAAATGAACTAATTTCGTAATGAGTATAACCCTACTCAAAGGAAAAGGAAGGAAAGAAGGACGCCCCTGGACCTTTTTTTTTTTTTTTTGCGGTACGCGGGCCTCTCACTGTTGTGGCCTCTCCCATTGCGGAGCACAGGCTCTGGACGCGCAGGCTCAGCGGCCATGGCTCACGGGCCCAGCCGCTCCGCGGCGTGTGGGATCCTCCCGGACCGGGGCACGAACCCCCGTCCCCTGCATCGGCAGGCAGACTCTCAACCACTGCGCCAGCAGGGAAGACCCCCTGGACCTTATGAACACAGAATTTGACTATATATCCTCAGTCTTGGGAAGGATAGAGTGGCAGTCATGAACAAATCCTCAGCTCTATGTAGAAAGTCTATTTATGTAATGGGCAAGAAATTTGCAAGTTATTTTAGATATAGGATTGAGAAAATAAGTAAATATGTTGATGTTGGGAATCTCACTGTGGAATATGGGAAGGGAGAAAGCAAGAAAGAGCCCTCAAGAGGGTAATACTAGGACTGGCGGTGTCTGGGTGAACAGCACATGGTTGAAAAGATGTACATATTTTTATGTGTATATGCATGTATATTTGTAACTGTATTTATGTATATATATATATAATTGTATGTGTATGTTGGCATCTGCATATATTTCTGAGCTCGTTTTGCTGAACATGTGAAGGAGGAAAGACACCCCGATAGCAGTGATTCTACCTATAGCTCTATATCTTGGTCTCCAATACCATTCCCTACTAAAAAGAATCAGAGATCCATGGAGAAATTGCTGATTGCAGGACAGGGGTAGGATAGGTAAAAGGACTTGTATCTCATTATACCACAAAGGAAGAAGGTACTGGGGGAAAAAAAGATGGGGCCATGCTGAAAGGACACAGAAACCAGCATGAAGAGACTTCTCCTGGCCAAACCTTAGACAGTTTGAATGCTAAAATAATTAAGTGCGATCATGAATTAGAAATCATTAAAAGTAATAGGAATTCATGAATCTGTGCCAGTAACTGAAAGGTAAAACCAATAATAAATGGGGGAGAAAGGCAGGCTGTGCTTCTAGTAGAATCCTGAGGGCTGACTGGTGGATGGGGAGGGCTGGAGAGCGTGCAGGAAGCAGAAAAGTCATGGTAAGGAATGGATCAGGCAAAAATCATCCCTTGATGCTACAGGTAGGGAGAAGTTTTGATGATGAGCAGGTGGATAATTTGGATGGTCTTAGTGTTTCCCCATATATTGCTTATTACTGGTGATAGAGAAAACCTATGATAATTTTACAGTCCAGAAATTGGGCAACACCTTGACCAGGTAATCAAAATTAACATCACCAGTGAGACATTCTGTATCATCAGCTGTGACACTGAGGACACATCACCTGTGCGATATTCTGGCCTAGAATTATACCTGAATATAATCACGAGGAAAATGAGACAAACTGGAAATGAGGAATGTTCTATTAAAATAAATAATAAATGAGAGTGTGGGGAACTGTATTCTTCAAAAATGTCAATTCTGTAAAAGACGGTGAAAGTTATTATAAAAGATTATGTAAATGTTCTAGACTAAGGGCTATAAGACACATGACAAGCAAAGGAAATACCTGACTGTAGGCCAGATCCTGTGCTGGAGGGTAGAAAAATGAGATAAAAGACGTATTTGAGACAACTGATAAAACTTGGAATACTAATTTGTAGACTAGAGAAAAATATTAATGTAAAATTTATTCAAGTCAGTAACTATACTGTGGCCGTGTAAGAGAATACCCTTATCTTTCGATGATAAAGGGCTTGATGTATGTAATTATGTTATAGATAAAGGGATATATAACCTACCTTCAAATGGCTCCGAAAAAAATGAGAAAGAGGGAGAGTGAATGATAAAGCAAATCGGGTAAAATGCTAAAAATAGGTGAATCTGGTCAAAGGGTCGATGGACATTCTTTTTTTATGTATTTTTGCTTTTTTTTTTAAGTTTAAAAATATTTCCAAATTAAAGGTCTTTAAAGATTTCTCACATACACCCAATGGGGGCTTCTATAGCTGTTAAGAGATGGCCCTTGTCACTTTGTTCAAAGGTGTCAAATAAACCTTTAAGATCAGATCTGTGGCCTCTGGGATCAGTCCAGAGCTTTCTCCAGAAGCCCTTCAAGGGACTCACCTGCTCAGAAGCCTATCCACCTACCCAGCAGCCCAGTGATGATGGGTGCATTTAATTAGTTTCCCTGAGATTGTGTTCCAGAGAATGTTAATAAGACGGTTTGAGGATTAATATTATTTCCTAGCACTTTTTGTGAACTGCAGAGGATGTTGACTCTACTTACAGCCACCAAAACTGGTAGTGCCCAAGATGAAAGACCATAGTTAAATGTGGAATTGTCTCTCCTGAATCTTTCCAGAAAAATGATAGTTGATTTAGCAACTGGGACAACTCCTCTCCACATGTAGAAAGCCTCAGTGAGAAAGTGAAAACAGTGGTTATTAAAGGACTTAGCACAGGTTTCTACCCATCTATGCACTTAAAATGATTTACTAGTTGAGATGGTATGAGAGGCATTAAAGAAATTACAGGGCCTGGTTTTCATGTCCTATTGGGAATAACGTGGGTTTTTGTCCAATTTCAAGGCAGAATGTGGGTGGAAGAGAGCATCCACTGAGCACATGGAATGAAGGTAAGAATGTGGTAAAAGGTGAATGAAGATCATGTTTATTTTGTGAGGAGTGATCTCGATCTTCCTTGATATGTAATAATGATACTAGTAACAGCTAACATTTATTGAGTGTTCTGGCGGACACATCCTAAACCCTCATGTGGATGAGCTAATTTGATCACTGTGTTCATTTTAGAGATGAGGAAGCAGACATAGAGATATAATTTACTCAATTAATGAGTGAGAATTACTCCAGAGTTACTAAAACGTTGACTCTGAGATTAAGGGCATTTAATACAGAATAAAAGAATGAGTTTAGAAGACACCTTCTCAGAGGCAAACATCCATACAGAAAACGTCAAGGATCGTGACTGTAACAGAATGGGCTGAAACATTTAGACCAGTGTGTTCCTAATAGCTTTAAAATTGGCAGGTGATAGTTGGTGTGCTGTGACTTGTTAATAGATTAATAGGTATTCTTTGGGGAGGTGAGTTTCCTAATCAAATAAGTTTGGGAAACAGGGCATATGTTCTCAGAACAGTTAAAGAAATGACTTCCACATTATTGGTCCTGGGAACATGTCTGAGAAATTGTGGGTTTTTTCATCTCCCTGGTTCTGTGAATTTCTTTCTTTAAAGACTGTTTTGCTGTTAGCAAAGCTTATCAATGAGGACCTAGAAGATTCTCCCAAAAGATCATGTAATCAGGAGAAGAGAACAAATACAAAAGGATTTGTATTTGTATTTTTGCATGCTAGCTTGATTTCCTCCTGATCAGATGGGATGGTTTTAATGGTGGAGAAATGGTTCATTAGAAAGAGAAAGGACTCTTAGAGGTGATCAGGAAAAGAAGTAAGCACAATTTTCTCTGTGGTCCTCCCACAGTGTAATAGAGTGAGTATATTCCATTTTTCCTTTTATTAAACAAATATAAGAGAAATAGCATCTAGAGTATAAGTAATAGGCTATAGCAAATAATTCTTTGGAAATATCTAGCAATAGGGTACATATTTATAGCATTAGGGTGTATTTCGCATTCCTCCCCCCAGTGTTAGATCTTCATAACTTGTAGTGGCTGAAATAGAACTAGAAAAAGCTATAGTAAATCTCCTGTAGGTCACTGCCCTATTGTGCCCGTAGAAAGAAAGCAGCTCTGTGGGGAGGGAGGAGAGATGGTCATGAAGTCCTAATAGGCCATTTCTGTCTTCCCCCTATGACTGCCCTCAATCATTTGGCAATCACGATGCTATTAGGAGTATCCTGACCGAAGGCACTCATGGGCTTAGATTTGCCATTAGCAACATGGACAGGAAGCTTTGAGGTTGCTGCGCACCTGATGGGTCTTGAGAGCCGTGAATTCGAAGTCTGCCTGTCCCTGTGACATACTGAAATGGCCCAGCTCCTTCTGTGGAAGGATGCTCAGGCAAGAATTGGAACTGTACATGTGCAAATGTTTAAATTATCTCTTCTCCTATATCTCTTTCCATATTCTACAGTTTATTACATGCAAGTGCAGTAAGTCATGGTTGTTGTCTGTAACTGTGGTAGTGGTTTGTACTAAAGCTCAAGTCCAGCACACCCTGGAAACAGGATTTATAGAGTGATTTTCAGAACACCTCCCTTCCCCAGACCTTTGCCCTCTGGCCACCCTGCATCCCCACCATGCTGAGCCAATGTTGGGTGAAACAGACATTTCCAAGGTTTAATATCCCAGCTGGGCCCTTTCGATTTCATGATCTGATAGGAATTGGGAAGTCAGGTCAAGGTTTCTTTGAGACATTGTTTGAAGATTGATCTCCCAAGCTTCATTAGATCACCCCTCCTATCTGGCACGGTACTCAGTGAGGTCGCGCACAGACTTGTCACTAATATATAGCATCAGGAGGATATAAAGCTCCAAATTGGCTACTACTAAAGTTCTGGATGGCAATTAGGCAGTTATATGTGTGTATATATTCCCTTTATCAGCAAAATTCCCAATCTTTCCCCCCACCCCAACCTGGGAAAAGAACAACATGGGAAAAAAAAAGCAGAATCTTAAGATTCCAAATAAGTGTTATCCTTAAAAGGCATTTATGTTTGAGACCCCACCTTCAGAGTTTTTACTGGAGAATGTACTCTAAAAGTATAAAATCAAAGATGAAAGTGTTGTATTTCACTTGGAAGAAGGCAGTACATAAAACTACTTGGGAAAACACACCTGGTATCATGATAGATTAAAATTAGACATCATACTGTGACGGAAAAGTATCTTTTAAAATTTTTAAGGCAAGGGTTTCTCTAAAAGTTCTCATAAACATCTGAGAAGTGTAGGAGGACCACATGATCTTGGAAGACATTGTAAGTCGTCATATTATTAATCACTCCCAAAACTCATTATGTAGGAAACTGGCTTGCTGGAAGGAATAGTGCTAAGGTTAACAAGGGTATCCTCATTCATTAGAAGGACCTTGCTGTGTTTTTTTTTTCACTAAGATATCTTGCCAACAGTTAAAGTTCATGGTTTCTCCATTTCTCCCCATTTTTGTAGATTGATGAATGACCTTCCTTCATTCCTTTCCTTCTTCCGTTTTGTTTTTTTGTTTTTTTGTTTTTTTTGGTCACACGGCATGTGGGATCTTAGTTCCCTGACCAGGGATTGAAACCATGCCCCCTGCAGTGGAAGCACGGAGTCTTAACCACTGGAGTGCCAGGGAAATCCCCTCCTTCCCATCTTTATATCTCACATCCTCACAAGAATAAGACACAGCTGCAAAGGGCAGATGAGGCATATAATACTCTGAAGCGAGAGCAGGACTAAGGGGGCTAGCCATGCTTCCTGGCTACATGCTTACTGAGCAGTGTTTCTGTGATGTAATGCCCTGAGTTAAGTGAACGATGAAAGAAGTGTAGTATTTTATGGACTTATTCACCTTTCTCAATTAAACAGCTCAAGTTCATCTCATTTGTAATTTATCAAACTTTGGACACACGGAACAAATGAGATTATAACTACCTCGTTTCAGAGATGGTTGTTCCAGGCAAGCCTTTGGGACACTGTAGTCCACTTGGTAATTAAGGACCTCATTCTAAACTAGTAAACTTGTTCTCAGGTCTAATTTGAAAATGGAAATGAATGAAGATGCAAAATCTTAGACACAGGGAAGCATGGCCAGTTTCTATTTTGATATGTAAGAACATTATTTGAATTAGTGAAGGACTTAAAAGTTAAATATGAAACTGAGGAACCTGGTCACTGAATTGTGCAGTAAATTGTGTAATAAATGAGTCCTTCTTATAATATTGATCTCCTTCACCTTGTTGATGAATGCATGTCAGTGTATCAGGACCCGTCACTTCAGGCTCCCTACTGTAGATGAGAATATCCAGGATGCAAAGGCTTGGGTTAAATGTTACTGATGGAATATTTCCAGTTTGGGACTCATTCTATTGTCTTTGATTGTCCTAGAACTATAATTGCAGAGAATTCTACCCTTTTGTTACATCACTCTTTTGCACGCATTTAAGCGTTTCAGTCTGTCCGAGCTTTCCTAAACCATGTGCATAGTTGGATACATGTACTACAACAAAAGATCCACTTTGACACCTGCCATTTCGGAAAACAAGTGCAAGTAAAGAAACAAGGGTATTATAATAGACAGATGTATTTATTTTGAAAAGTGTGATTTGTTTTTAAATATTAATATTTCACAGTATACTAGTAACTGTTTTATAAGATATTTTGTAAAAGCAACATCTGATAATGTGTCATTACCACATTATCATTCCTGTATGCAATTAAGGATCTAGTCAGAATAGGGGTTGACTTTCATTTTTAGTGAGAATTACCATGAAGCTAGAGAAAAATATGAATATGAGAATTCATAATAATATTGCATTTATGTTAAGCTTTTCATCAGCAATTTGAAAACCTTTCATTGTTTCTACCACCGTGAAATCCTGAGGCCTTAATACAAAAATCTCCAATGATAAAGAATTCTGTAATTGTTTCAGTCATCCATTTCTCTCGCGGAGCACAGGCTCCAGATGTGCAGGCTCGACGGCCATGGCTCACGGGCCCAGCCGCTCCGTGGCATGTGGGATCTTCCTGGATGGGACGGGGGCACGAACCCGTGTCTCCTGCATCGGCAGGCGGACTCTCAACCACTGCGCCACCAGGGAAGCCCCTGGAATTCATTTTTTTAAGAACTTTGTACACTTTGTCTTTTGGAAGTTTGTAACAACATATTTTGAGTTCTAACAGATTGAGCTGTGAGAACAAAGCTGGGAAGGACTAGAATTCATCTTTTTGTTTGGGTAATGGTTAGGGAAATCTGAAGGAACATGGGTAATTTTTCAGCAGTGACCATCTCACTCTACTCCACTCAACAATTAAAACTTCCCCATTTAGTGTTCATCATCTTTGTTTAAATGTTCTGGTGCTGAGTTTCCTTGACAGACTTGAAATAGTGAGAAGGAAAGATTCTGCCTCTCCCCCACCACCCGAGACTAAAAAATCTGATTTTCCTTTAATTTGTACTCAGCAGTGTCAGCTCTGTCAGAGGAAAGGGCATCCCTGCTGACAGTAATCATTATAACTCCAGGAGACCAGCAAGATAAATATACTGTAAGCCATCTTCTGAGTGGGTCATACTTGTCCTGGTACTTTTGAGGTCCAGGTACTTTGCAGAAAGATTTCCTCCATCAGACGAGTTTCTCACTCATGCCCAAAGATGTGCTTGTTTTTGATCTTTTCATAGACAGATATTAATATATTATACCTCAAAATATGCCAGTCAGTTGTGCTTATTTGAAGTACTCTTTTTTAAGTGAAAAATTTATGCTAATATTCAGCAAATAGGATGTCCATAAATTAAAAGTAAATAAAAACACAAATCCAGAAACATTTAACACCAGATGTAAATTTAATTGGCATTTTGTTCTAATCTGTCATGATGGAACTGAACATTTGCAGAATTAATTGAAAATTTAATATATATTTGATATGTGTATTGAATTCAAAAGCATGCAGCATCTAGGGTTTTGGTTGTTTTTTTCAGAATTAGAAAGCTATTCCTTTATCCTACAAAAGGTAAAATAAATAGCACCAAGCAAGCATATGCTGGTGGAATTAAATTATGTTGGTTTTCATTGCTGCTTTGAATATTATTGTTTTTTTCCTCTTTGTTCTCTGAGTTTGGTCTACTGTAACCTTTATAAAATTTACTTAGGTAGCAATTTCTTTATCGTGTCCCAAGATTGTAGAGAAGCAAGTGAGGAATCACTCAACCTTGTTCAGCTAGAATGGGCATTTGCACTGTTACTGTGGAACATGGTTCTGGTAATGAATATCTTCCCCTAAAAGAATGTTTTTATTGTATTTTCTACTGTATTGCCTTTATTGCATTTGGAGATAAAATTTAAGCAACTGAATCTACAAACATAGTCTAATGTCGTTTCTATGATTCTGCCAAGGTGCTTTCTTTTTCATTTTGCATGGGTAGGTGTCTTTCTATTTTATATACATCAGTCAGGTAAACCCTACGATGTATCATATAAATTAATGTTTTGAAAGCATTGGAACAACATAGGGAAAAAAGGAGAGAAACATCGAAATGAAAAGTTGTATGTATTGGCACATGGTATGATGATGAGTAAGTTTTATTTTCCTTTTTTGAATTTTTTGGTACCTTATAAAAATTTACCATTGACAATGAAGTATTTTTATAATCAAAAGAGAAAAAAAAAAGAACCTTGTTTTAGAAAGAATGGATGTCAGATCAGTGAAGATCAGGCTGCCGACAAGCGCTTGCAGAATTCCTACTGTGTACCTTTCACCGATCAACTCCATGGTCAGGATTCAAGCCTGATATAATTAGAGGGTGACTTCCCACTGCTTTTGGAATCTGCCCTTTCAACCAGCCATAAAAACCATTTCCACAGCTGGGGTCCCTGAAATGTCAACTGACATAAGTTTTGCCAAGATAATCCTTGATGTGATACCATCTTTCAGTGAAGATGTCTCTGATGTGAAAGTCTTCGTTCCAGAATCCAGTGAGATAGTTGTTATGTGGTTTTTTTTTTTCTCCTGTGGAAGTCTTAGTGTTTTTAACCTCCTGTGTCGTTTCTGTCCGCTTAGGCTGCTGATGTAAGCAAAGATTAAAAAAGGATGGTCACTTTTCCCTGTTTAAAAATATCTTATTGCTCTCTCTGAGTGTACTTTTTTTTTTTTTTGCGGTACGCGGGCCTCTCACTGTTGTGGCCTCTCCCGTTGCGGAGCACAGGCTCCGGATGCGCAGGCTCAGCGGCCATGGCTCACGGGCCCAGCCGCTCCGCGGCATGTGGGATCTTCCCGGACCGGGGCACGAACCCGTGTCCCCTGCATCGGCAGGCGGACTCCCAACCACTGCGCCACCAGGGAAGGGAAGCCCTCTGAGTGTACTTTTTATTTTTGCTTTCAGCAAAAAATATTTCAATAAATTTGCCTTACTCTGACTTAAAACAAGGAGTTGCATAGGATGTGTTTGTACCAGCTCATTGGGACATGTACGTGTATTTTGAGAAGAGGGCTTTTAAAAAATGTTTCCCAGCAAGTCCCCAAATGACTTCATCTGTACTGTGTCCCTAAGAACAGGGCACATCCCCATTTCTGCTCTCCTGTCGGCTGTCACAAGCTCTGGGCCCTTGCTCCTCAGGGAGCTGGCTTCCCCTCCCATGTGTGCCAGGCTGCTTTGCAAAGCAGAGGAGGACTGAAATGCAGTCTCCCATGGTGGCCCCCAAAAGCTGTACTCTCCATCTGTGTCTGAAGTGGGAATAACCTTTCTTTTTGTGATTAGATTGCAAGTGAAGTGATTTGGGGATAATAAGTCTCTTTTATTTGATTCAAAACGACCAAGTTAGTAACTATAATGAAATACAGGGAAATCCTCATTACATAGCTCCTATAGACAAGGAATAAATCCCAAGCCAGAAAAACCCCTGTAAGATCCTCAAATAAGCATGGAGACATTTACTAGGATGCTGTTGAGAACGTGTGCCCCAGCCTTCTTTTTCAGATTGATTCCCAGTTATATATACCTCCGTTTCCCTTTGCCCTTCCCCTGTCCATCAAGTTTCACCACCCAGTTGCTGGCAGTTTTTACCCTTAAGCCTTTGGTCATATTGATCTTTCTTGGAATATTCTTTTCCCCCATCTTTCCCAGGTTCAGATGACATGTCATTTCCCACATGAAGCCTTCTAGAGCCATCTGCTGTTACCTTCCTCATTGTGAGCTATCTGGATATTAACAATGTAATTGGTGTAGCCACTATGGAGAATAGTATGGAAGTTCCTTAAAAAAATTAAAATAGAGTTACCGTGTGATCCAGCAATCCTGCTCCTGGGTACATATCTGGAAAAGACAAAACTCTAATTCGAAAAGATACATGCACCCTAGTGTTCATAGCAGCGCTATTTACAATAGCCAAGACGTGGAAGCAACCTAAATGTCCATCGACAGATGAATGGATAAAGAAGATGTGGTATATATATATATATATATATATATATATATATATATATATATACAATGGAGTATTGCTCATTCATAAAAAAAGAAATAATGCTATTTGCAGCAACATAGATGGACCTAGAGATTATCACACAAAATGAAGTAAGTCAGGGAAAGCCAAATATCACATGATATCACTTATATGTGGAATCTTAAAAAATGACACAAATGAACTTATTTATAAAACAGAAACAGACTCACAGACATAGAAAACAAACTTACAGTTACCAAAGGGGAAAGAGCAGAGGAGGGATAAATTAGGAGTTTGGTATTAACAGATACACATCACTATATATAAAATAGATAAACAACAAGGACTTACTGTATAGAACAGAGAACTATATTCAACAACTTGTCGTAACCTATAATGGAAAAGAATCTGAAAAAGTATTTATATATATATATATATACACATGTACATATATGTATGTATATGTATATATACATGTACATATATGTATAACTGAATCACTTTGCTGTACACCTGCCACTAACACAACATCGCAACTCAACTAGACACCAATTTTTTAAAAAAGCCTTTATTGAAGTGCTTGTGGACATATTTGTCATCTCTGTTACATTATTAGGGTTTTTAGAGAGTAAGACCTGTGTCTAACTCATCTTCTGTTTTCTCACAGTTTATTTTCTGTGAGAAAATAAACAGAGAAACTCTGTTTTCTCTCAGAGTTTTGCACATATTAGGCACCAAGTAAAGGGTTATTGTTTAATTTGAATTCCCAATATTTATTTATTTTTATGGTGAGGTGTTGATTAGAGAAAGGAAGAGAGGCATTAAAAAGTAATTTGCAGGAATTGGTAATAATCACATCTAACAATTTGCATGGCGATTTGCATTTTTACAAAAAGGCGTTGGCACATAATAATAGGGAAGACTTAGTGGCAAAGCGTACTCAGTTTGGTATTGTCTGCATCTTGTGTGTGTGTGCAAGGAAGGCTGTAGGTGCTTTGCATGCACTGGGACCTACACCAACTCAGATTCCTGTCTGTTTTTTTTTTGTTTTTTTGTTTTTTGCGGTACGCGGGCCTCTCACTGTTGTGGCCTCTCCCGTTGCGGAGCACAGGCTCCGGACGTGCAGGCTCAGCGGCCATGGCTCACGGGCCCAGCCGCTCCGCGGCATGTGGGATCTTCCCGGACCGGGGCACGAACCTGTATCCCCTGCATCGGCAGGCGGACTCTCAACCGCTGCGCCACCAGGGAAGCCCCCTGTCTGTTTTTATTATGATAATCCAAGAGCTACTTTCAAGGCTCTTGGATGGGGAGAGGTGACTAGCAACTTTAACCAGTAGAATACAGTTGAGCTTTTCACACATCTTCTGGAATTACTCAAATTTTTCTTATTTCCTTCTTTCTTTCCTCTTCCCATTCTCCTTTTCCACAAAAAGACATTAAATATCATAGTAAAAAAAATAAAATAAAAGGTAAAGATAAAACTGAAATATTTAATTTTGGATTCTGTACTTCTTGTAATTTTTCTTTCTTACAAAAAGCCAGAGTGGTAAAATTAAAATTTCAATTTAAACAGGAAATGATAAAAATATACTTACCGTAAGCTTTTCTTTTTTGGTAGACTGGTTTATAATATTTTAAATATTATATTATGAAAATATGTCTAATTACAAATGGATGCAAAAATTTCTGCCCTAAGCAAAAATCTCAAACTTATACTAGAATGTATGAAGTATGATGTGAATTTCTGCCTTTATCCTACCCCAATCTCACTCTCCTTTTCAGAAGGAACTTTTGTTAAACACTTGTTGTACGTTCTTGGAAACCTTTTCTTATGTACATATGTACATAAATAGATTACAAAGAAATTGTATCATACTATACATTATGTTTGGCAGTTTGGTTTTTTTCAGTTTCAATATAAGTTATACATTGGGAGATCTGTCCATGTCAATGCATAAGGCTCTGCCATATGTTTTTATTTCTTTCCCGTAATGACTGTCACTTAGGTAATTTCCAAGATTTTTTTGTCAGTAAATATTACTGTACATGTATCTTTTTTGCACAGGCATGGATATATCTCTAGGACAGAGTTCTAGAAGTAGAATTTCTGGGTCAATGTTTAAGCCATTAGCATGTAGATTTTCTGGCAAATTGTCCCAAGAATGGCTGAAACAAGTTGCTCACAGAAATAGCATATGAGAACACATTTTCTCCATGTATCTTCCAAAATTGAGTGTTATTGACTTTTTTCTTAATATTTTCAACAAATTGGGCAACAAGTAACTCATCACTTAATTTTTACTTTTCCTATTACCAGGCAAATTTAGCATCTTTTCATGTGTCCATCAGGTTGTTTGTGAATTGTTTTTTTTTTTCCTATTTCCATTTATCTTCTTGTTTATTCCAGCTCTAATACCACATTTTTGAAAAGTACTGGAAATTTATAATATATTTTATATCTAGTAGAGCAAGTCCCTTTTCAATTCCTTTTTCAGAATTTTCTTAGCTAATTTTGCACATTTATTTTTCCAGATAGATTTTTGAATCAACTGGACAAGTTCCATAAAAAATTCAATTGGGGATTTTGTTGCAGTCTGCACTGAATCTATAAATTAATTTTAGGAGAGTTTACCGGTTCACAATATTGAGTTTTCCAACCAGGAACATGGTTAACCTCTGCGCTTACTTGTTTTCATTTGCAGCTTTCTATAAAATGTATGGTGCAGCTCGTGTACATTTGCTATGTGTCTTATTGCTAGTATTTTATACTTTTGGTCACCATTGTGAATGGGAAATTTTCATATTATATGTTCTAATGATTATTAAAGATACATAAGAAAGCTGTTGGGGTTTGTTCATATTACTGTAGACACTTTCATTAGTTTTAGCAGATGTCCAGTGGATTTTCTTGGATTAATAAATTCTTACTTTTTAATTATAAAATAATACCTGTTATGGTAAAATTTGCACAATCTAAATCCAAAAAGTAAAAAGAGAAAATACTTCTCCATCACATAGTTAAATAAATCAATAGCAAATAACATTAAAAAGCGTGTAATGAAAAAACTCAATCTCCTTATCAAACCCTTTCCACCCTCATTTGCCCTCCCCAGAAGCTACTACTTAAGTAGTTAAGCAGTTGTTGATGAATTTTTTTTTCTGGCACTGCTGTTTCTTGCTGTATCAACTTCTATAGATTTTCTAGGTGAAAGATTTACTTTCTTTTAACTCGTCTCCTTTGCTCCTTCATTTCCTCCCAAATAATATATATCACATTAAAAAGAAAACCAGTAATCACTATTTACATTATTAGAACTATTTACCATCTTTATTACTGGGCCAAATAGCGTACCATGTTTGATTTTTGTTTTGGATTTTTTAAGGTAAGGGATAACTTTGCTTCTTCTCTTCCTACAATTTTGTCACTCATGTCTTTTTTTTGTATTACCTCATTGGCTAAAACTCTTGGAATAATGTTAAATAGTAACCACGATGTTGGTTATTCTTATCCTGTCCCTGACTCTTACGGAACTACCTTGAATGTTAACTTATGATTTAGAAATCTACCTGAAAAACAGAATTAAAAGGAAAAAAATAAAAATCTTAAATATCAGTTCCTCAGTGATGGGATTGCAGTGAAGCTCACCCAGATCTAGGGCACTGTCAACAAGGGCAACATGAGTGAAAGATGGGAGGTGAGAGGAGGATTTAATCTATGCAGGAACAGAATTTTAAAAGAAAATGGCGGTCAGTTTGCCAGAAAAAAAAGAAGCATAATGGGGTCTTCAAATCTCTGGACAATGAATAAAAAATAATTATACTGTACGAGACCACTTTAAGCTCTGTAATTACTAGGAGAGGTTAACAGTAAGTTGAAATTTGTCCTTAATTACACTTGTTCAACAGTTGCATTAGTGACATAATGTTGTGCTGTAAATATAAACCGAGAAGTACTCTTGTATGTCACTTCTGGGTAGCAGAGAAAAAGGGGACAGTGGCTGTGATAAGTGGTCATTTTCTAAGTGCTCTGAATCCCCAGAGCTCCTTGAACAGAGATTGGTAGAAAATGCAAGACCATTTAAGCTTTTCGTAGGTAATGGAGATGGAGCATGTTGGAGGGTAGAGGATGGCTGCTGGTACCCAGGCTGCCTGTCATAGCAGCAGGTGCCTCTGGGAAGCTGTCATGCAGAGCCAACGCCAACCTGGGGCTCAGCAGTTCACACTCAGGCTGAAAATTCACCTGTTTCCACTGCCCCTTTCATACTCCCCAACACCGACCTGAAAGCCAAGATTAGTAGCACAAACACTATATGCCTAGCGCACACCGACGTCAGGTTTTCCTCACTAAAGATCTGCCTAATGATCTCTCAGTCTGAGTCCTCAGTGCATTCTGACCTGGGTTTTGGAGTGATGTAGCGGGGCTCTGCACCCCGTGTGCATGACTGCCTTTCATTGTTGAGTTGCGCAAAAGAGTCCTGGATAAAATCTCTTCCTGCTTGAAATATCTGCAGTGAATTCTGCTTTCCTGACCAACCTCCAGCAGATACAGTGTGTCATTCTCTGATTTTTTTAATGTCCTGGGGGATAGCTAGTTGGTGCTCGTGAAGGAGTTACCTGCCTTATTAAAACAAACAAACAAACAAATAAACCCAAGATTTTAGCAAAAGAAGGAGAATCTAAAAGTGAGGAGGGACAGCTGGACAAAACAATTGCCTACTCTCTTCTTGCCCTTTCATCTTTCTTTTCAGGTCTCAAGTTACATTTCCTCTTCCATCACCATGCCTCCTTCATGCAATAATGTATTATCATCCTTTGAATCCAAGAATAGCATATGTGATAATATTAACCCTTGCCCAAGGCAGACATTAATAATTGATCACAGCAGTCTTGCCTGCTGATAGCAGATTAGGTCTACTTCTGGGTACAGTGATCTGGCCAGCCATGACGAACTGATTGAAATCCGTGTAAAAATAACCTATGTATTGGCCACAACTTTGACAAAAACCCCTCAAAGACATAAAAAATCACAATGTTTATACAAAAACAATTATATTCAGAGAGTAATATGGGGATCATACATCAAACATTCTTTATCTCTTAGGTGTTATGGATAATCTCTCATTCTAACAAGGAGACTAAATGCTTTATTTATGACAAATGCATGATTCCAGCCTATGTTCATGGGCTTCCTTTAAAATTATAACCACAAGTTCTGAAATGTGAGGCACCCAACCTGATTGTGTTCCCCTCCTTCACTGTTGAGGTCGTCTCGCCAAGTGAGTACCTAATACACCCACACTATACGACGTGACAGCTTCCCCAACATACTTGACACAGATATTCTAGAGATGGTTTTAATCTATCTTTACCTGTACCTCAGTGAGATCATCTCAGTAGGAAGAAATCCTTCTTTGTTCTTTTTTATGAGTCACTTTAACTTATTCTCTGAGGGTTTTGTATGCATAAAACTGGTCAGTTGGTTTGGTTTCTAGCTTCTGATTAATTTTGGTTCAGGCTTACGCAGGTTAAATGTCATGAAGGTCTCACGCTTAAATTTGCTGCCTTTGATACAGTATTGTAGCCATTTATTTGTTTAATAATATCATTTAAATATAGATTTTAGGATATTTTTATACAAGGGGAAAACTGTAATGCCCTCCCAGAATCCATTTAAAATACACTGACAGCAATTTTCCGTTAATGTATTCCTGCAGTGAATCACTGTAGTTCGAGGGTAATGCATTGCATGAAACTTTTGGTCATTTTCATTAATAAAATGCCATGCAAAAGAAGTAAACTTCCTGTGCATTTTATTAGACACTTGTGAATATGTTGGAGAAGGCCAAGAATTTAGCTTTAAGATTCAATATATCAACGCCAAGGACAGTTACCTTTTAACTGTTTATTTTACAAGGAGTGCTGAAAGCATGTAGTGGGTTGCTTTTATGGTAATTGAAGTTTGTCACCTTTCACTCAGTTGCCTATTCATCATGTTATCTCTTAGAAAAGTCACCTGAAAATGTGAAATTTACCCAGACAGGGATAAGTAGAGTATGCTGTGGATATTAACTCAAATATCATGTTTTCAACCCCTACCAAGGTGCCAGGAACCATTCTGGAAGCTGAATGCACAAACATCCATAAGGAACAGTCTCTGCCCTCACAAAATTCACAGTCCAACCTTGGACACCAAGATATTAGCAGTGAACACTGATCTTGTCATTCTTCAGCTGGGCTCACTTCCTCAGCTCCTTCAATGCTTGCTCAAAGGTTACCTACTCAGTGCAGCCTCCTTAGACCACCCTATGTTAATATCATTGCAGTTTCCCTCCCAACTCTCAGCACCCCTTATTCTTCGGTCCTGGTTGATAGCACACATTAACAAAGTGTGTTATTAGTAAATAACATACTGTATTTTTTAATCTACCCCCCTTGTTTATTATCGGTTCCGACCCACTGAAAGTTGAGTTCCAAGAAGGCAGAGGTTTTAGTCTCATCTCTTTATTGATGAACCCCTGGATCCTATAAAGTGCTTGACACATAAAAGGCCCTCAAGAACATGAGTAGGGATGAATAATCCTAAGAGAGCTGGGAAGGGGATTTAAAGAGAAAGTAACGTTTGAACTAGACCAAAGAAGGGATAGAAATTTCTAGGGGGGATACAGCCTTGCAGTAGAGGGACGACCATGGGGAAAAGCACAACATGCCTAGTAGGGAGCTGAGAGTGGCTGGGGGTGGCTAGAGAGCCAGGGTTAAGGGGGTAGAAAGGGATGCGGGATTGAGGAAGGTGGCAAGGAAGTAGGAAATGAAAGAAGTTGGGTCCAGATGGCGAAGGGCCTGAAAATTAAAATTAGTGTATAGATGGGCTTGCTTTGCTAAATCAAAAGGAGGATTTTCTTTCTTAAAGAGAGTGGCTCTTTTCCTGATTTTTATGACTTTATTTTTTTAAACAAAATTTATTTATTTTGGCTGTGTCGGGTCTTAGTTGCAGCACGGGGGATCTTCAGTTGTGGCATGTGGGCTTCTTAGTTGCATCGTGCATGTGGGATCTAGTTCCCTGACCAGGGATCGAACCCGGGCCTCCTGCATTGGGAGCACAGAGTCTTACCCACTGGACTACCAGGGAAGTCCCATGACTTTAGCTTATAAACCAAATCTTCAAAGCTACTAACCATGTCAACCTTTAGGTTCAGAAAGCTAGCTCCTCGTTTTTGTGATGGAGATCACATTAACAACACTGAACCTGTGCCGAGGTTTAGCAGCAGCAGGTGATGACAGGAAAGCAGTGTGACAGTGGACAGGCAACTGTGATTAGCTAGGGGCATTTCGGAGTCTGTGAGTGGGGCTGTGTCAAAGTGTGTGGGAGCAATGTAAGATGAATCTGACCCTCCCTGTGTTAGATCAGCTGAGGAACCTGGGGGAGGACTGGGTATTGGAAGAGTTATCCTCTGCAGTGGTGAGGCAGGTTCTGAGAATGTTGCAGAGCCAGCCCTGAAGCTGGTGAATAAGGTAGAGGAAGAGGACAGAGTGGTGCCAGAGATGCCATGAACTTCCATGAACTTCCACGGTCCGGTGAACTGGGAAAGCCATGATTGGAAGCAGCAGTGTGGGACAAGACAGCAGGAGAGCAGGACTGTCCCGGCCCCTAGTCCTGAGGTTGGAGGAGGAGCCGTAGCACTAGGAAAATTTTGAGGATAAGTTCTTTTTTTTTCTGGCCGTGCCACCATAGCTTGCGGGATCTCAGTTCCCCAACCAGGGACTGAACCCGCACCATGGCAGTGAAAGCCCGGAATCCTAACCACCATGCCACCAGGGAACTCCCGAGGGTAAGTTTTGAGCTTGAGGAAAACTAAGTTACATTTAACGTGAGAAAACAGAAGAAAATTTTGATTGATTCTGTGGTTAGTGTGTAACACAGAGAATGAGATTAAAAAAACCCAGAGAAGATGAAGTGCTCAGAGCGGCAGAGATGGGACGGGCAGCAGAAGAGTTCTGAGTCAGGATGACGTCATGGCGGAGGCAGGGAGGGTGCCCAGTCATGGTAAATGGTCCAAAGAGAAGCCAGGGGCCGGGGGTCAGGCCGCAGAGATGTCAGCACTCAGAGGCACTGCGAGGGCAGAGGAGCTATGGGTCATAGCTAACAGGGAGTGTTGTAAATGGTCAACTTATAGGTCCAACCAAAAGGGGAGCAAGTAAGCCACTTCCAGGCCTACCTGCTTCCTGGGAATTGAAGCAGTCCTGGTTCATCCCCAGTGTCATCTTATATTACCCTGCAAATAGCTGCTCCATTTAGGGTTGCAGTTAACAGAGTTTATGCAGAAAAGATAAGGAAGGGTACAATCTGTTCCCCTCCTACACCTTTGGTTAAGGGCATTTACTCCGCTGAAGGGTACGGGTGGGGGCAGGATAATGTATAATTTATAGTAAATTATCCTGGATATTTATAGGATTTTACCCATCAGGTTGTCTTCATGTTATTTTATATGTCTGACTTACAATTCTGAAGAAGGTAAGGCAATTCTTATCTTTCCATATGCACATCAAAGCGTACATATCCATTTATATTAAAATAACATTGATAGCATTTGGTGTCTTGTTACTATTAAAAAGAAAACAGTAGAATTTACAAAGAATAACAAAATTTGTTAGTGCAAAGTACCACAGTCCTTCATTGTTATGCTGTTAGAGCATCTTCTTATTTTAAGGAATTTGCAATCATGTAAAATGTATTGAATTTGATAGACTCCCACCATAAAACAGCCGAATGCTTCATAAAACCAACAAAGGGATTGCACTTTTTCTGCTTGGCAGATTAACTGCTGGTTTTGTTTCCTGCCAGATCACTCACTGTAACATGAGTAATAAATCAGGATGATTTTCTTCCTTTATAACATTTTTATTTTTGTTCTTTTAAAGCGTATCAAAGCTCTCTTTTCTAGTGGACAGAAAGATCCAGGACCTAATCTGTATGTGTTCCTTGCCCTCATCAACAGTTTTATTCAAATTCAGACACTTAAAGATGGAATCGGCATAAGGATGCCCTGACTTGGAGAAAGAAGCCTAAAAGGGCAGTTTGAGAAATGGGAGTTTGTGAAAGGGGAACGGTTTGCATGGGTGTCTGAGCCTGTTTTCAAAAGACCTTCAATGAAGTAGACTTGACATACAATGAACTGAACATCTTTAAAGTGTACAGTTGTATAAGTTTTGACATAGTATATAATCATGAAACTATCACCACAATAAGATAGTGGACATATCCATCACCCCCAAAGTTTGTTGCTGCGTGTATCAATAGTTCATTGCTTTTTACTAATGAATATTATTCAGCAATACTGCGTATACTATTGTATGGCTATATACACCACAATTATATGGGTATATAAACACCAACATTTGCTTATCCACGCCCCTGTTGCTGGGCATTTGGATTGCTTGGTTATTACAAACTAAGCTGCTATGAACATCATTCGCATAATAATGTATTTCTAAGAGCAGAGTTATTTTCCGGGGCGGGGTTATATCTATTGATATGTCTCCTACTAACTTATAAGTCATATGAGTACAGGGACTTTGTTTTGTTCAGATCTGTATTTCCAGCTTTCGAAACAAATTAGGCACTTAATACATTCTTGCTAAATAAATGAATGAACTTTCTAATGGAACATTTTCATTTTACAGATGAGGTAATAGTTTAACCAGAGTACTCATGGGATGTGGATTCTAGTTTCTTTAATAGGTTGGTTAAAATGAAGATTTCAACTAATGTTAAATTGTTTTCTGAAATGTTTCAGTCTAATTTCTTGCCTTAGTAAGGACTGTGCATCAAATAATTATTCTTCTTTTGATGATCAGGTTTTTTTTTTTTCTCCCTGTGTTAACTGAAGGTGAATTAGAACCAAATATGGCTGAGAGGGGCTTCCCTGGTGGCGCAGTGGTTGAGAGTCGGCCTGCCGATGCAGGGGACACAGGTTCCTGCCCCGGTCAGGGAAGATCCCACATGCCGCGGAGCGGCTGGGCCCGTGAGCCATGGCCGCTGAGCCTGCGCGTCTGGAGCCTGTGCTCCGCAACGGGAGAGGCCACAACAGTGAGAGGCCCACGTACCGCAAAAAAAAAAAAAAAAAAAAAATATGGCTGAGATTCACTTATGTGGAAAGTCAGTAGTACCCCTACTCTCCATCCCCCAACACCAAGTCCCCCATACCAGTGAGACAGAGGCTCATGAAGAAGATGACGTCAATTCTGTAAAATTTACACTTTTACACTTCCTTTATGCAACTGAGTAGAAATCTATTTATTGGTGCGTTTGTTTCTGTTTGTGTCGGTTTATATACTTGATTCATTTTTCTATTAGACTTTTCTTTATTCATTTGAAATTTTTTATATATCTGAGATGCTAATCCTTTATTTGTTTTATATCTTATGAATATTTTCTTTCAGTGAGTCCCTTGTTTTTTAATTTGTTTAACTCTATAGACCTTTATAATTCTCGTATAGTGAAACGTCACAATCTTTTATAGTTTGTACTTTTTGTGCCAGTTTAAGAAATCTTTCCCAAGAAAGATCATAAATACATTTTTACACTCTCTTCTAATAGTTTTAAAAATTTGTCTTTATTCCAGCTTATATATTTAATCTCTCAGAATTTTATTGTTTTGATTTAAAAATTTTAATAATATATATTTTTTAACCCAACATATCCCAAATATTATCATTTCAATATATAATCAATGTACAAAATAATAATAAAATAATAATTTTGACCCCCTTCATCCATTTCTTCCACCCCCTACTCCCTTCTCTGGCAACCACCAATCTGTTCTATGTATCTACAAACCTGGGTTTTTTTGTTTTTTTTTTTTAATTCTATATGTAAGAGATCATACAGTATTTGTGTTTTTCTGTATGACTTATTTCACTTAGCATAATGCCATCAAGGTCTATCTGTGTAGTAGCAAATGGCAAGGTTTCATTTATACACACACACACACACACACACACACACACACACACACATACACACATACCACAGTTTCATTCATCCATTGATATACACTTAGATTATTTCCATATCTTGGCTACTGTAAATAGTGCTGCAGTGAACATGTGGGTGTGTATATTCAAATTAGTGTTTTTGTTTTCTTTGACTGAATGCCCAAAAGTGGAATTTCTGTATCATATGGTAGCTCTATTTTTAATTTTTTGAGGAACCTCCATACTGTTTTCCATACTGGTTGCACCAGTTTACATTCCCACCAACAGAACACAAGTGTTCCCCTTTCTCTACATCCTTACCAACACTCGTTGCTTATTGTCTTTTTGGTAATTGCCATTCTAACAGGTGTGAGGTGATATCTCATTGTGATTTTGACTTGCATTTACCTGTTGATTAATGATTTAAGTATCTTTTCATTTACCTGTTGGCCATCTATATGTGTTGTTTGGAAAATGTCTATTCAGATCTTCAGCCCATATTTTAATTGGATTGTCTCTTGTTGTTGTTGTTGTTTTTTGCTATTGAGTTGTATGAGTTCTTTATGTATTTTGGATATTAACCTCTTATCAGATACAGTAAGTCCCCTACATATGAATGGCTTCTGTTCTGAGAGTGCATTCGTAAGTCCAATTTGTTCATAAGTCTACCAAAGTTAGCCTAGGTACACAAGTAACACAATTGGCTATACAGTACTGTACTGTAATAGGTTTATAATACCTTTCACACAAATAATACATAAAAAACAAACACAAAAAGTAAAGAAGACATTTTAAATCTTACAGCACAGTACCTTGAAAAGTACAGTAGTACAGAACAACAGCTGGCATACAGGGGCCGGCATCTAGTAAACAGGCAAGAAGAGCTACTGACTGGAGGAGGGAGAGGAGGTTTGAAAGGACTATTCTTTCTCTCTTGAATTGAACCTTTGAACCTTTGTCAAAAATCAGTTGACCATATAACATGGGTCCATTTCTGGACTCTTCTGTTCTATTCCATTAATTTATTTGTCTGTCTTGATGCCAGTATCATATTACCTTGACCACTGTAGATTTATAATAATATTTGAAATCAGGCAGTATAACTCCAACATTGTTCTCCTTTTTCAAAAGTAGCTGTGGATTTTCTACGTCCTTTGCATTTCCATATGAGTTTTACTTGAGATTTCAGAGAATCTATAGATCAATTTGGGAAGAATTGGTATCTTAATACGGAGTCATCCAATTCATAACCATCTCTTCATTTATTTCAGTCTTCAGTAGTTTCTCTTAAAAATACTTTGTAATTTAAATTGTACAGGTCTTACCCATTTTGTGTAAGATTCATCCCTTAGAATTTCATATTTTTTTTTTTTTTTTTCTTGCGTTATGCGGGCCTCTCACTGTTGTGGCCTCTCCCATTTGCGGAGCACAGGCTCCGGACGCGCAGGCTCAGCGGCCATGGCTCACGGGCCCAGCCGCTCCGCGGCATGTGGGATCCTCCCGAAACGGGGCACGAACCCGCGTCTCCTGCATCGGCAGGCGGACTCTCAAGCACTGCGCCACCAGGGAAGCCCTAGAATTTCATATTTTTGATGTTGTCATAAATGTTATTTCTTTATTTCAATTTCCAGTTGTTCAATCATTGCTAATATGTGGAAATATCATTGATTCTTATGTATTGGTCTTGTATCTGCAAACTTGCTAAACTCATGTATTAGTTCTAGTAGACTTGTTATTATTCCGTAAGCTTTTACACATATATGAACACGTGGCCTGTAAATAATTTTTTCTTTCCAATCTGGATGTCTTTTATTTCTGTTGCATATTTGCACTGTCAGTAACTTCCATTACAATGTTGAAGTATTTTGCTGGAGTCACTTCCTCTGAGATATCTTAATCCTTTTCATCACTTCTTTCCTCATTTAAATGGATAAATTTGCCTTCACTCAGTTCCTTTGGCTGCATATCTAGTCTCTCAAATGGTGACAGTGTCCACATTACCATGGTCAGTTATTTCTTTTTAAACTCCAATTATATTAAATTTTAATTTCACTTTCAATATTATCGCTCTTCTTATTTTTTCTTTAATTTTTCTCTTCTGTAATTTTTTTGTCTGTGCTTCCTCTGAGTTGACCCTTTGTTGATTATCCATTTTTGTAAAACATCACGTGGGTTTATCACTGGGCTACAGGGAGGCAACACAACTACATGCTTTGCTGTCTGTGTGTGAACTGAATAACAGACGTGCAGTGACCAATCAGTGACAGACTTTGAAAAAAGTGACATGATTGGTCATTGGTCATGGTGCACAACTGTTATTCACCTAGTGATCTGTGGACTAAAGAGCTACCAGCAAAGTTTGCATTCCATGCAATTACAGTTAATAAACTGTGGTAACTGAAATTTGCATTATGCTGTTGGGTGACTGGTGAAATTCTGTATACCAGAACCCTGCAAAATGAGGACTACCATATTTATTGGTTATATGGACATACTCTTTTTGTGAAGTATCTAATCATCTCTTGTGCCCTTTTTTAAAGGATAAATTATCTTTTTCTTATTGAAAATATAAGAATTCTTTATATATTCTGGGAATTTGTATTTCTTTGGTTATATATTTCAGATATCTTCTCCAACTCTGTGATTTGCCTGTTCAGTACATTAAGGTATTTTTCAATGTAATGTAGCTCAATTTATCAAATGTTTCCTTTATAGTTTGTTCTTTTTATGTTATGTATAAGAAATCTGCCGATTCCAAGGTCATAAAGGTATTTTCCTATGTTATCTTCTAAATGCTGTATTGTTACAATGCCTTTCATATTAGACGTATAATCACATGGAATTATTTTTATGAGATTATGTAGAGAACAAGATATGCATATGGGTGTCCAGTTGGCCCAGCCTTAAAGAGATCATCCTATTCCCTACTGCTGTGCAACATCACCTTTGTTTTAAGTCATGCCCATAGAAGTGTGAGTCTGTTTCTGGTCTATTATGTCTATTAGTATATGTGTCTCTTCTTCCACTGATTCCACACTATTTTACTTACTATAGCTTTCTAAGAAGTCTTGGTCCCTAGTACAATAACTTTTTCTTTACAATTATTTTTGGCTATTTTGGGCCCCCTTTAATTCCATGTAAATATTTGAATTAGCCTGTTGATTTAATAAAAATAAACATACTGGAATTTTGACTGAGTTTGCATTGAATTTATAGATACGTTCTGGAAAAATGACATCTATGCTGTGTTTTATGTATGTATGTGTATATGTGCATACACATACATATACACACACATAGTTTTAAAACCCCATTCCTTGTCTTTTCTTCTTTCAGTCTTGTCTCCTAATATTCTTGATAATTTTGTATTTATTGGCAAATGTAGTGCAGTAAGATGTAGAAATAATTTGAGGTTCTCAATGATAGCTATCTTTATCCAAAGAGGGTACATTTTTCTTTGGGCAGGAGTTAAGCTAGATGGATCTCACCTTAATCCGAAGGAGGATTGAGTTGATTGGGAGTCTGATTTTAGCCTTGTGAATGCTGTCCTATTTCTGGTTCACCCCTGTTCTTAGGGTAGAACCTTTGCTGGGGGGAGGATTTCCCAACTGCAAATCGGTGGGCCTCGTGATCCTATTTTTGCCATTCCTGTTCTTTAAGACTGGTGGATGTTTTTTTGCAGCTTCTCAGTCCCTGATCAAGTGCCTTGAGAGGAAATCCAGGCCAGATACAGGCCACCTCTTGGAACTTCGCTCATCTCAGGGATTTTGCTCCTAAAGTCTTTATTGCTTTGGTAACTGCCCAGGCTTAAAAAAAAATGTGAGGGGATCCAGCTTTTCACCTTGTTCCAAGTAGTCTACCATCACCACAGGTAGAAATTCTGGCTTCATTCTTTAAAGAGACACCTAATCGGAGACCTACTAGCTACAGCTTGTGAGGCTTCAGAAAGCTCTGCTGGCTGCCGGTGTCATCCTGGTTGATCTGAAATTCTTTCTATGCTGATGACATGTTAAATAGCAGAAGTGTGCACTTCCCCGGAAAGTCTTTGGGTAGGCTTTCTTTGTGACATTCTCCTGGTTTGGTGTCATAGGTTAGCCTATGAATCGAAGAGGTGGAGTTTGTTGAGAGTCCTAGCAGGTTATCGTAAAATGAGGGTCAGCAGGAAAGAGGGGAGCATAGGATCTCTGGGTCAATAAGGCCTCGCATGAAGGCGGTGAATGAGAGAGGGCAAGCCTAGAACCAGGGCCTCAAAGGCAAGGTGTCTGGCCTGCAAAGTGCTGAAAGCTGAAGGCAGACTCTGTTTACCACACAGTAATTCGAAATTAGTTTGGTACTGAAATGGAGTCAGTGCAGAATGGGCTTCAGACGTAGCTCCAAAACATACAGGCTACTCACATTGGAAAAAAATCTAATTAAGCTCTCTGAGTATATGTGTAGAATGGTGACAGATCCTTACTTACTGCTAGTGGGAGGATTAAATGGGACAATGTGTATAAAGCATAGGTGCTTATGTGTGGTAGTTCTCTTTCCTTCCCCAGTCAAATTCAATGGAATCAAACAGGAAGCAACCAAAGGGGTATTTTTTCCTAGATGGTCAGTTGTCTTTGCAAGCGTATCTATATGGTAACACATTTAACGTGGCAGTAATGCAATTTTGGAAAGAGAGAAACTTATTTTGGTGCTTTAGGAGATCAGTCATTTATTGTCAAAAATAATTCTGTTTCTTGATGCTACAGGGCTTTCTAGGAAATAGGACGATAGTGAATGACTTAATTTTATGATGAAATGTAACTGTGGGATGGGATGTGGCAAATTCATACTACGATGCTTATGAGATTAAATCCAAAATCTTTACATTTCCTTCACCTCTTTAAAAGCTATTCTGGGGCTCCCCTGGTGGCGCAGTGTTTGGGAGTCTGCCTGCCGATGCAGGGGGTGCGGGTTCGTGCCCCGGTCTGGGAGGATCCCGCGTGCCGCGGAGCGGCCGGGCCCGTGAGCCATGGCCTCTGGGCCTGCGCGTCCCGAGCCTGTGCTCCGCAACGGGAGAGGCTACAGGGGTGAGAGGCCCGCGTACCAAAAAAAAAAAAAAAAAAAAAAAAAGAGTAAATTTCGTCCCCCAGCCTATCACTTCCAGTCTACGGGGCCTAAGCCAGTATGCTGCTTCTACCTCCTTTCTCCTAAAGTGACAACCCGGCCCGGCAGGCGGACTCCCAACCACTGGGGCACCAGGGAAGCCCCCCCAAAAAAAGCTCTTCTGTTTGGAATATTAATGTGAAGAAGAGTACTATCTTGGGGGAGGAGGATTTGAAAAAAACCTCCTATTTCCTTGATAGTTACACTTTGGCCAAGATCTGCAAATTGGGGCTTATGGTAATTTTTTACAGAAATTAAAAAATACCTCTTTGCTTACAAAAAGTCCCATGGCACAACAAAAAACAAGTGAATGTGTACTTTCAGTCGAAGAGTTGTTGAATACATATTAAAATATAAGTAAACATAATATATTCATGTCATAATAAATGAGATAATTTGATTTTTAAGAAAATTAGGGTTATCTATCTTTTGAAATCGAAGTTATAGCTCTCCAAGTGTACCAATGAGTATCTGCATGAAACTTAACCTTGCGGCATTTCTCTTGGTGCATTTATTGCTTTTTTTAATGAAAATCTTTAGTTATTTATTTAGCTATTTGTAAATGAATGCTGACCTATATCATACTTAATCTAAAGCACAAAGTTTAAAAAGGGAAAATGAATTACCACATTTATAAATAGTTCTTTCTGATGGGGGGGTTATTTATTTATTTTTTGTAGAAACTTTTTCACATGAGCTTTTTGTGTGAAAAAATTAAAACTAATTTTGACAATTGTTGAATAAAGGTACTTTTTCTATCTAACCCAAAATGACAATTATACACTTGTAAAATTATAAAGACTTTATAAGTGGATAAGCAGGTTTTTCTTATGGGCTTCCCAGTACATTCCCCTGTCCCTGTAGGAAGTCATCCACAGGAAGTCAGATTACTCCTAAAGCAATGTCCAGTGAGTGAAGAATCAGAGTAAAGAGGAATAGGCTCTAGAACTTTGATGTCCAGAGATCTCCTCTAGAGACACTCCTACCAATGGGCCAGTGTCGTTGTGTCATTAGTTTCTTGGTGCTAAAGATCTCTAGGGGTGTTTAAAGTGGTATTTATTTGTGTTAGTATTTAATGAAAAGTTTCTTTAAAAATTTATGACTTCTTTAAATCCTGTTTCTAGAACAACGAAATATAGTGGAAATTTGGAATAAGACTTTGATCCAATTTTTTCATTCTTCCTCTTTCAGTCTCTGTGGTTGGACAAAGCAGTTAACTTCTCTGAACTTTATGTTCCCCTCTGAAAATGAGAGAATTGGTCTAGAATTCCAGATGGTGTCCAAGACTCCTCCCAGCTCTCAGGTTTCTATAATTAAAGACATATTTAAGACTTCCCTAGCAGAACTCAACCACTCTTTTTGTAATTATTTCTTGATTTTATGCAGTCATTAACGAATAGAGTCTCTCTTTGTCTCCAGCCTATAAACATACACTAAACACCTTTTTTTTTTTTTTCTGCTGTTCAGATTTACTGAGAGAGTCTAGATTTGTTAACCTATAAGAATGAGGCTTGTATAGCACAGGGAACTCTTCTCAATACTCTGTAATGACCTATATGAAAAAGAATCTAAAAAAAAGTGGATATATATATATGTATAACTGATCTACTTTGCTGTACAGCAGAAACTAACACATCTTAAATCAACTATACTCCAATAAAAATTTTAAAAATAAATAAATACAATGGCCATGAACCTTGCGTTCTGTCCAAGGTCAGTTCTTCTGGAGCTCAGTTTAAAACAAAACAAAACAAAAAAAAGAATAAGGCTTGATTATAAAGTAATGAAAAAGTATATTGCACAACCCCCAGTGTCTACACTGCTAAATACATGTTGGGTTTTAATGCAGTCACTCAATAAGCTGCGTGTTTATTCTACCGAAGCTACCATTACTCTTGCAAGTCCTCTTTTGGAGTTGCCTTTAGGCAGAAAGTTGCCCAAGCAACTCTCTCCTTGCTTGATGGAGTATGTCTCAATTTTGACCCCACATGATATATTTTGGCTTGCTTGTTTGAGCCTCTTTTATTACTCTCACTTCTGAATGACAGCACTGTCCAGAAATCAAGGCCACTATCATAGGAAGCTTTTCCACCTTATCTAAGCGTATTTTTTGCAGATGTTAAGCACTACGTAAATCTTGCTAAAGAGAAGGTGCCAAAGGCTCTGAAAATAATTCAGAGGGAATTCAAAACAACTGCCTTTTGATCAGTTGCAGCTTCACTGGAATAAATATATGGTCTTCAAATACAAATAGGATGTATGTTACATATATATAACATGTATATATGTGTGTATATATATATATATATATATATTTCACACACACACACATGCACACCCCTCCGACTGAATACCAGGTACTAAACCTCATGATTTACCCATATAATGTCGCTTGAACCTTGTGCTCAATATTTGAGTGATTATTTGAAGGAGATGATAACTTATTGAAATAGGGAAATTTTAGCGTCCTCGTATAAAAAGGAACTTTCCATACTTTAGAGCCACACCTCATGTGTTTGTTCATTCATTGTTCATAAAATTCTCTAGATGAGAATAGCTATGGCTGTCTTTACTACGCTCTATCTATTTCAACCCTGCACAACCCTTATAATAAGTAACCTCTTTGTGTTTTATATCTTAAATTCATTATGATGCATTTAAAGAGAAATTGTCTTCTTACTCTGGTCTCAATACAAGGAACTGTTTACCATCACCCTTAGAATTCCCTGTAGTGTGAGTTTTCTCTTGTTTCAGGGCCTTCTTCTGTCTGTTACTGGAGTAACCGTTTATTTAGCAGTTTTTTAAAATAGAGAGAAGTCTGTCATGTGTGGAGTCTTACATTAGGCTAAACACCAAAAGGTCTTACACCTGCGTAACTGTGATATGTTCTTAGTTATTAAGTGACATCATCATTATGACACAAGTGATCTTTATACTTATTTGGATAAGTGTGAGCCCAAGACCATCCTTTCTAAACAGTAACTACATGTACCAAACCCTTTTAAGACATAATCAGCCAGGAACACAAGTGCTGGTCCTGTGGTCCCCAAGTGGAATCATTGAGTTTTTAGAGAAGCTGCTGTCTAGGTAGAATTTGGGGGGACTTTTGTGTTTCTGACCCACCAATAAATGTTGCTGCTGACAAATAATTAGAGTGACAGGTTAGGTTCACAAAAGTACTGCACAAATAATAATTATTTTAAAATGTATATATGGAGATCGCCCAGAATAATTGCTGTTTGCTTTAGCACAGAATCTCTAAAAGTTCAGAATATCATCGATTTGGGGAGAGGGTGAGGGGAAGACTGCAGAAAAACCTGTCGACACTTACAAAAGCTTCATTTGGTTTTCAATCAGTTGAAGGACTTTCCAGAAGATGGTACTTGTGAAATTGATCTCAATTAAAATCAGCCCAAGTGCAGCTCTCCCACAATAGCTCCGCGGGCCCTGGGAGTGGCGGCGTGCTATTCCGCTATCATAGCACCAGCACCTGTCTGGACTACCCTGGCACTTATCCTGTTTTTAATTTTCACCTCAGCCTTTTCTTCTAAGCCGTCTTTGACCTTCGTGGCACCCCAACGAACTCCTTTCAGCGTCCGCGCCTCTCCAAGTCCAAGTTATAATGGAAATGCAGCGAGGAACAGTGGTGCGGGCCGTCTTTCACCTCTGACAGCAGGGCCGGCACGTGGCTCGTAGCTGTCAGGACACTGACACGCCTCTGCAGCAGGGTAATTGGGTACTTGAGGAAGATTCATAAGGCAATATGCTGCAGAGCTCCATGTCCTGCCCCCAGGGCAACAAGGGGCACCCAGGGGAATAAAGAAAGAGAAGGCTTCAACGGGAGATTGAAATCTGGTCTTGATAAATAATAATCCATTTATAATAGGACAGGATGACGACTTTGGTTCTAAGAAGGCCACGATTCATGCAGCTTGGGGGATGATTTTTAAAGATTTCAAGAATGAACTTTATGGAAGGTGAATCAAAGCCAGGTTAGTGTGCAAGTCAGAAAGATGCGGAGCATCCCATACAAGAGGAAGCGGGCAGCGTCACATGGAACAGGCCTTTTCATACCAGGAAGTTTGTTGTTTTAATCAAAGCAAGCCATCTGACAGCTCATTATTAAGAGACAACAAGAAGTGACTTTATTAATATAGCGTGGAGTTGGTTCCTCTGCAAATTAAAGTCCTTTGTTCACTTGTGACAGTTTGCTGAGGAGGCATCTGTTAAGGGGTACCAAGCGGGATAACATTTTAAAAGTGTAATGTGATAACAATTAACCTATAATTCCTTTTTCTTACACTCCGCCCTTTCAATTTTATTAGATAAATTTATCATGAAAGGTGACGAAGACAAAATCTTTCACATGATTTCCTTGTGAAGTGGCCCCTTGTGATTGGCATCATCTGTGTCAGAAACTTATTGGCGTTTATTTCCCCCAATATTTCTGATTTTGTTTATGGAATGTGACAGTGGTTACCGTGCCTGCCTCGGTTGTGAAAGGCCAGGAGTCTTCATTAAACATAATACTTTAGTGGGAAAAATAATAAGGCGGTTGATGTATTCCGTCAGCGTGTGTTGCGCTACCAAACAGGAGACAGAAATTTTAGGTAATATTATGTAATATCAGAGCTATGAAAAAAGATTTTTCCTTCTGTAGTGATATCCTGGGAATTCTGAAATCCTGAATCAGTAAGTAGTCAAGAAAAAGCATTTTGATTATAAGAGATTTGTGTTTGACGATCTGGAAAATGATTTTGAAAGGCAGAAGTGAGTATCTATAAATAACAGCCCATAAGAGAAAAGTCTCACATCCACTTCAAAGTTCTGTCACAGTCTGGATTTTGAAAGCTACGTAACATCACTCTTCTGTCCTCCGTGTTTTCCCTCTTAAATTTTTACTGCCCTGGAAATCAGAGCGAATTTGACCCATGAAAGAAATATGAGGACTCTAGGCGTTTAAATAAGGAATGATGTTGCATTTGTCCTCCTTGGACAATGAACAGAAACTTCTATGACTTGTTGAAGTCACATTTTCTGGTTGGTTAGTTAAATATTATCAGAGATAAATTTCCTCTTGGGAATTTTTTTTTTTTAGGAGATCAGCTTTAACTTTCTAGGATGTTTTACCATAAAATTTCTAAAAATCAAAATGCCTGAGTTATTCTTAGACCAATAGTGCAGATACATTCAAATTGTTCCTTATCTTGGGTGATAATTTAGGTGTTTCCATAGTTTTGTGTCCTGATAGCTAGAGAATGCAGGGCAAGTGTAATAAGTGGATCAGGACATTAATAAGTAAATGATAACATATTGCCATGTAAAGTTCCTGCCAATAGAAACAAAGAATATATGCATTATGTCTTTAAAAAAACCCTATGGATGTTCTTTCATTCACTTACTCACCCAGTATTTACTCAGAATCTCCTGTGTGCTAGGTATTGTGCTAGCTACTAGCCTACAAAGATGAATAAGACAGGGTCCTTGTCCCAGAGGATTTAAGTCCAATAAGCACCACAAACTGTAATAAGGGCCAGGTGAGAAGTTTGCGGAGGGCACACCAGGTACATTAAGAAGAGGGGTACTGTATAAATATTTACACACATATATACATATATATACTCAGACTTCTTATAATAATTCTTCTGTATATTATGCAAATAATCCAAAAGTGTTTTGAAGAATAGAGAAAATTTCTGCTTCCCTTAATTAATCTGTTCCTTATTTTCCATATCATCTGACAATTATCAGATTAACACCTCCCAGTTGAGAGAAACTAGGTAGAGTTTTTCTTCTTGACATGCCCATACACGACTCTGGTTTCGGATAAAGATGACTAGCTGGTGGACCTGTGGAGAGGCAGGCAGGCAGTTTGTGGGGTTTACTGAGGGACCTAGTTCTTTCTGAGCTGTCTAGCCTCACCTCTTCCCTCCGTCCCATGCTCCCAGTTTCCTCACGTGTATATCTGCCCCTTCCACCCTCTGAACTCATCTTTTTCTGCTCCTCCCTTCACGCTCCACTGTGGCTTTGTGCTCTGTTCTGCGCTGCTCAGTTAGTACGCACCCAATTCAACAAGTCAACTTGCGCTAAGTTCTGAATGTCAAGTGATGGCTCAGCCAGTCTGTCTCACCCTTCTTCACAAAGTAGCAGACATAGGAAATGACAGCATTTGTGCAGGCGTCCTGAGGTGACACACAGGCACTTACGGCCTGAGGCCATCACCTGGGCTCCTGCCACCCTGGCCCCACCAGCCACCAGCAGCCTGCAGGGATGATGAATCAGGTACATGGGTTACCATTTGCCCCATCTGAGCCCAGCATACAGACTGGGACTTCTGATTTTCATCCCTCCCTATAACATTATGGCATTTTATTAGGAATCTCTGGTGCCCAAATATAAAAAAGAGGGGTGTCCAGCTTGGTAGTTCAGATCTCTGGAATTAGCCCAGCCTGTGGTGAAAATCTGGCTCTGGTCCATGAGCGGAGTGACTGTGGGCTGTCTGTTTCACTTTTTTGTATCTCAGCGCACTGCTCATGGGTTTTTGAGGGTTTTTTTTAATTTTATTTTTTTATACAGCAGGTTCTTATTAGTTATCCATTTTATCCTTGTGGGGTTTTAAGGTGGATTGGATTCTATGAGTTAACGTACATAAAACAGTCAGTGTGGAATTTCCAGGCAGTGCATGTCCCATTAAACAGTCTTGCCATTGTCGGTGGGTATTTTAGACAGTGACAAGGCCATTGGAACAGAGACTGAGTAAGAGAGAAAAATATTTTAAGCCTCCTATCTCAAAGCAAATAACCTGTGTGCGAAGATGGCGGACTAGAAGGACGTGCTCTCACTCCTTCTTGTGAGAACACCAGAATCACAGCTAGCTGCTGGACAGTCATCGACAGGAAGACACTGGAACTCACCAAAAAAGATACCTCACATCCAAAGACAAAGGAGAAGCCACAATGAGATGGAAGAAGGGGTGCAATCACAGTAAAATCAAATCCCATAACTGCTGGGTGGGTGAGTCACAGACTGCAGAACACTTATACCACAGAAGTCCACCCACTGGAGTGAAGGTTGTGAGCCCCACGTCAGGCTTACCAACCTGGGGGTCCGGAAACGGGAGGACGAATTCCTAGAGAATCAGACTTTGAAGGCTGGTGGGATTTGATTGCAGACTTTGACAGGACTGGGGGAAACAGAGACTCCACTCTTGGAGGGCACACACAAAGTAGTGTGCGCGTCAGGACCCAGGGGAAGGAGCAGTGACCCCAGGGGAGACTGAACCAGACCTACCTGCTAGTGTTGGAGGGTCTCCTGCACAGGCGGGGGTGGCTGTGGCCCTCCGTGGGAACAAGGGCACTGGTAGCAGAAGTTCTAGGAATTACTCCTTGACGTGAGCCCTCCCAGAGTCTGGGATTAGCTCCACCAAAGAGCCCAGGTAGGCTCCAGTGTTGGGGTGCCTCAGGCCAAACAACCAACAGGGAGGGAACCCAGCCCCATCCATCAGCAGTCAAGCGGATTCCCATCAGGAAAGTTGCACAAGTCTCTTAGATAGCCTCATCCACCAGAGGGCAGACAGCAGAAGCAAGAAGAACTACAATCCTGCAGCCTGTGGAACAAAAACCACATTCACAGAAAGATAGACAAGATGAAAAGGCAGAGGGCTATGTACCAGATGAAGGAACAAGATAGAACCCCAGAAAAACAACTAAATGCAGTGGAGATAGGCAACCTTCCAGAAAAAGAATTCAGAATAATGATAGTGAAGATGATCCAGGGCCTCGGAAAAAGAATGGAGGCAAAGATCGAGAAGATGCAAGAAATGTTTAACAAAGACATAGAAGAATTAAAGAACAAACAAACAGAGGTGAACAATACAATAACTGGAATGAAAACTACACTAGAATGAAACAATAGCAGAATGACTGAGGCAGAAGAACGGATAAGTGACCTGGAAGACAGAATGGTGGAATTCACAGCTGTGGAACAGAATAAAGAAAAAAGGATGAAAAGAAACGAAGACAGCCTAAGAGACCTCTGGGACAACATTAAATGCAACAACATTTGCATTATAGGGGTCCCAGGAGAAGAGAGAGAGAAAGGCCCAGAGAAAATATTTGAAGAGCTTATACTCAAAAACTTCCGTAACATGGGAAAGGAAATAGCCACCCAAGTCCAGGAAGCGTAGCGAGTCCCATACAGGATAAACCCAAGGAGAAACATGCCAAGACACATATTAATCAAATTGGCAAAAATTAAAGACAAAGAAAAATTATTGAAAGCAGCAAGGGGAAAATGACAAATAACATACAAGGGAACTCCCATAAGGTTAACAGCTGATTTCTCAGCATAAGCTCTACAAGCCAGAAGGGAGTGCCATGATATACTTAAAGTGATGAAAGGGAAGAACCTACAAACAAGATTACTCTACCTGGCAAGGATCTCATTCAGATTCCATGGAGAAATCAAAAGCTTTACAGACAGGCAAAAGCTAAGAGAATTTAAAACCACCAAACCAGCTCTACAACAAATGCTAAAGGAACTTCTCTAAGTGGGAAACACAAGAGAAGAAAAGGACCTACAAAAACAAACCCAAAACAATTAAGAAAATGGTCATAGGAACATACATATAGATAATTACCTTAAACGTAAATGAATTAAATGCTCCAACCAAAAGACACAGGCTTGCTGAATGGATACAAAAACAAGACCCATATATATGCTGTCTACAAGAGACCCACTTCAGACCTAGGGACACATACAGACTGAAAGTGAGGGGATGGAGAAAGATATTCCATGCAAATGGAAATGAAGAGAAAGCTGGAGTAGCAATACTCATATCAGATAAAATAGACTTTAAAATAAAGAATGTTACAAGAGACAAGGAAGGACACGACATAATGATCAAGGGATCAACCCAAGAAGAAGATATAACAATTATAAATATATATTCACCCAACACAGGAACACCTCATTACATAAGGCAACTAAGAGCTATGAAAGGGGAAATCGACAGTAACACAATAATAGTGGGGGATTTTAACAACTCACTTACGTCAATGGACAGATCATCCAAAATGAAAGTGAATAAGGAAACAGAAGCTTTAAATGACACAATAGACCAGATAGATTTAATTGATATTTATAGGACATGCCATCCAAAAACAGCAGATTACACTTTCTTCTCAAGTGCCCATGGAACATTCTCCAGGATAGATCACATCCTGGGTCACAAATCAAGCCTCAGTAAATTTAAGAAAACTGAAATCATATCAAGCATCTTTTCTGACCACAACACTATGAGATGAGAAATGAATTACAGGGGAAAAAACGTAAAAAACACAAACACACAGAGGCTAAACAATACATTACTAAATAACCAAGAGATCACTGAAGAAATCAAAGGGGAAATAAAAAAATACCTAGAGACAGGGCTTCCATGGTGGCGCAGTGGTTGAGAGTCCACCTGCCGTTGCAGGGGAGACGGGTTCATGCCCTGGTCTGGGAAGGTACCACATGCCGCTGAGTGGCTAGGCCCGTGAGCCATGGCCACTGAGCCTGCATTCCAGAGCCTGTGCTCCACAGTGGGAGAGGCCACAACAGTGAGAGGCCCATGTGCCGCAAAAAAGAAAAAAAAAAACCTAGAGACAAATGACAATGAAAATACGACGATCCAAAACCTATGGGATGCAGCAAAAGCAGTTCTAAGAGGGAAGTTTATAACTATACAAACCTACCTCAAGAAACATGAAAAATCTCAAGTAAACAATCTAACCTTACACCTAATGGAACTAGAGAAAGAAGAACAAACAAAACCCAAAGTTAGCAGAAGGAAAGAAATCTTAAAGATCAGAGCAGAAATAAATGAAATAGAAACACAGAAAACAATAGCAAAGATCAATAAAACTAAAAGCTGGTTCTTTGAGAAGATAAACAAAATTGATAAACCATTAGCGAGACTCATCAAGAAAAAGAGGGAGAGGACTCAAATCAATAAAGTTAGAAATGAAAAAGGAGAAGTTACAGCAGACACCACAGAAATACAAAGCATCCTAAAAGACTACTACAAGCAACTGTATGCCAATAAAATGGACAACCTGGAAGAAATGGACAAATTCTTAGAAAGGTATAACCTTCCAAGACTGAACCAGAAAGAAACAGAAAGTATGAACAGACCAATCACAAGTAATGAAATTGAAACTGTGATTTAAAATCTTCCACCAAACAAAAGTCCAGGACCAGATGGCTTCACAGGTGAATTCTATCAGATATTTAGAGAAGAGCTGACACCCATTCTTCTCAAACTCTTCCAAGAAATTGCAGAGGAAGGAACACTCACAAACTCATTCTGTGAGGCCACCATCACCCTGATACCAAAACCAGACAAAGATACTACAAAAAAAGAAAATTACAGACCAATGTCACTGATGAATATAGATGCAAGAATCCTCAACAAAATACTAGCAAACAGAATCCAACAACACATTAAAAGGATCATACACCATGATCAAGTGGGATTTTTCCCAGGGATGCAAGGATTCTTCAATATACGCAAATCAATCAATGTGATACACCATATTTACAAATTGAAGAATGAAAAACATATGGTCATCTCAATAGATGCAGAAAAAGCTTTTTACAAAATTCAACACCCATTTATGAAAAAAACGCTCCAGAAAGTGGGCATAGAGGGAACCTACCTCAACATAATAAAGGCCATATATGACAGACCGACCGCAAACATCATTCTCAATGGTGAAAACCTGAAAGCATTTCCTCTAAGATCAGGAACAAGACAAGGATGTCCACTCTCACCACTATTACTCAACATAGTTTTGGAAGTCCTAGCCACGGCAATCAGAGAAGAAAAAGAAATAAAAGGAATACAAATTGGAAAAGAAGAAGTAAAGCTGTCACTGTTTGCAGATGACATGATAGTATACTAGTATACATAGAGAATCCTAAAAATGCCATCAGAAAACTTCTAGAGCTAATCAATGAATATGGTAAAGTAGCAGGATACAAAAGTAATGCACAGAAATCTGGTGCATTCCTGTACACAAATGATGAAAAATCTGAAAGGGAAATTAAGGAAACACTCCCATTTACCATTGCAACAAAAAGAATGAAATACCTAGGAATAACCTACCTAGGGAGACAAAAGACCTGTATGCAGAAAGTTATATGACACTGATGAACGAAATTAAAGATGGTAGCCACAGATGGTGAGATACACCATGTTCTTGGATTGGAAGAATCAATATCGTGAAAATGATTATACTACCCAAAGCAATCTACAGATTCAATGCAATCCCTATCAAATTACCAATGGCATATTTTACAGAACTAGAAAAAAAATCTTAAAATTTGTATGGATACACAAAAGACCCCGTATAGCCAAATCAGTCTTGAGGGAAAAAAACGGAGCTGGTGGAATCAGACTCCCTGACTTCAGAGTATACTACAAAGATACAGTAATCAAGACAATATGGTACTGGCACGAAAACAGAAACATAGATCAATGGAACAAGATAGAAAGCCCAGAGATAAACGTGCACCTATGGTCAACTAATCTATGACAAATATACAATGGAGAAAATACCGTCTCTTCAATAAAGGTGCTGGGAGAACTGGAAAGCTACATGTAAAAGAATGAAATTAGAACACTTCCTAACACTGTACACAAAAATAAACTCAAAATGGATTCAAGACCTAAATGTAAGACTGGACACTATAAAATTCTTAGAGGAAAACATAGGAAGAACACTCTTTGACATAAATCACAGCAAGATCCTTTTTGATCCACCTCCTAGAGTACTGGAAATAAAAACAAAAATAAACAAATGGGACCTAATGAAACTTCAAAGCTTTTGCACAGCAAAGGAAACCATAAACAAGAAGAAAAGACAACCCTCAGAATGGGAGAAAATATTTGCAAACGAATCAACGGACAAAGGATTAATCTCCAAAATATATAAACAGCTCATGCAGCTCAATTTTAAAGAAACAAACAACCCAATCCAAAAATGGGCAGAAGACCTAAATAGACATTTCTCCGAAGAAGATATACAGATGACCAAGAAGTATATGAAAAGCTGCTCAACATCACTAAATATTAGAGAAATACAAATCAAAATTACAATGAGGTATCACCTCACACCAGTTAGAATGGACATCATTAGAAAATCTACAAACAACAAATGCAGGAGAGCGTGTGGAGAAAAGGGAACCCTCTTGCACTGTTGGTGGGAATGTACATTGATACAGCCACTATGGAGAACAGTATGGAGGTTCCTTAAAAAGCTAAATATAGAATTACCATATGATCCAGCAATCCCACTACTGGGCCTGTACCTAGAGAAAACCATAATTCAAAAAGACGCATGCACCCTGATGTTCATTGCAGCACTATTTACAATAGCCAGGTCATGGAAGCAACCTAAATGTCCATCGACAGACGAATGGATAAAGAAGAAGTGGTACATATATACAATGGAATATTACTCAGCCATAAAAAGGAACGAAATTGGGTCATTTGTTGAGATGTGGATGGATCTAGAGACTGTCATACAGAGTGAAATAAAGCAGAAAGAGAAAAAGAAATATCGTATATTAACGCATGTATGTGGAACCTAGAAAAATGGTACAGATGAACGGGTTTGCAGGGCAGAAGTTGAGACACAGATGTAGAGAACAAACATATGGACACCAAGGGGGGAATGCTTTGCGGGGGTGGGGATGGTGGTGTGATGAATTGGGCGATTGGGATTGCCATGTATACACTGATGTGTATAAAATTGATGACTAATAAGAACCTGCTGTGTAAAAAAAAAATAAAATTCAAAAATTGAAATGAATCCTAAAAATAAATAAATAAATAAATAACATGTGTGCTTTTATACATCTATGCATAAATGAATGTATAAATACATATACATATATACATACATACACAGTCGTCCCTTGGTATCCACGGGGGATTGGTTCCAGGAGCCTCCAATTCTGCAGATGCTCAAGTCTTATATAAAATGGTATATAGTATTTGTATACAACCTTCACACATCCTCCTGTGTACTTTAAATCATCTTGATTACCTAGAATACCTAATACAATGTAAATGCTTTGTAAATAGTTGTAAATACAATGTAAATGCTGTGTAAATAGTTGCCAGAGCGTGGCAAAGTAAAGTTTTGCTTTTTGGAACTTTCTGGGATTTTTTTTCCCCTGAATATTCAATTCACAGTTGATTGAGTCCCTGGATGCAGAACCCGTGGATACCAAGGGCCAACTGTATATAGCGTTTTCTGTACTTGGAAAGTACTGCTCTCCTTTCTCCTTTTTTCCCCAGTTAACTCGTTTTTGTGTTTTCAACTTAGTTCCAATGTGATGTCCTCTAAAGAAGATCCCTGCTCTTACTCCGTTTATATTTCAGTGGAGAGAGGCAGGCAGTAAACAGGTAAACAAATCAGATTATTGAGAATCATGATGTGATGGAGATTTCAAAGAATGCTGCATGGGATTCCTAGGAGGTAACTTGCTGGCGGACAACTGAAGGAGAGGGAGATGCCCACCCATAGGGTCTTTCAGCCTAGGGGTCCTCAGCTGTGAGTGAGAGGTAGAACACAGTTCAGCATATTTAAGAGACAGAAAGGAGCTTAGTGCTGCTGGAGCCAGAGGAGCATGGGGAAGGTGTTATTAGAGGAGGTTGGAGACTCAGACCCATCCTTGTGAAGGATTTCCTGGTCCTCCCCGGCCCCTGGATGCTGGAGACCACGTACATCGGAACCTGATTACTAACAACCTTCCTGGTAGAATCTCAGAATCTCCTTTGCCCAAAGTCAGAGGTAAACTAACTTTCCCACCCCATCCTCCAGCCACAGCTTCTTGTTGGTTGTGACTTTGCATCCTTCATCACCTTGTGTGATTCCTGGCACAAAGTAAGGGCTTGATAAATATTACCAGAATATTCACATGAATGAGTTGAATACTGGAGATACATGGGAAAATGAACTGTTGTTTTAAGAGGAGACTACACTTCGTCATGCAGAAAGTTTACCTTCTCTCTAAGAAGAGCCCTGCAGCTCCTTAGCCCCACCCACTTGTTCTGTGTTTCTTTTGGGAATTCTTGAATGCTATTTAGCATTGAATAAGATGTCTTTCCCCCACCCCTCCTTGCTAATTCTAATCATACAAGCAGTGAACTAAACAGTTGGGGGTGAAAGAAATTCTGATGATGTTAAAAATACAAATAGTTTTCACATCAGATTAACTTATTTAACTAAGAGTCCTGATCTTTAAGCCTTAAATGTTTGAGTGTGAAACGTTTTATTCACCGGGGAGATAGTCCACAGTGAAGCTGTTCTGAAGCTCATTCCTCTATCAGGAGCGATGTTAGGATGCATATCGTTTTTAACTGGCAAGTTGTGAGTTCTTTACAACATTTCAGGATGTGATTTACATGATTCAAGATTAGCAGGTCTGGGGAACTGGGGCTGTTTGAGGTTATAAGAAGTCAAGTCATACAAGGGTCTGAAAGGATGTTGGTGTTATCTGTGTGTTTGACTAATATTTGAATTAAATGTTTTATATTTCATCAAAGCAAGATTGAAATTCATTATTACTGCTGATATGCAGTACTAATTACAGGAAATAACCAGCCCTTCCGTGTTCAGTGCCAAATGCTGATAGTTGAGCGATCTGTTCTCTAGAGGGGGAAATCATAGGTCTTAGATCTGGAAGAGAATTTAGTTCACTGTGTTTCAGCTATTTTAAACTCAGACTTTCTTTAAAAAAAAAAAAAAAAATCCCTTGCCTTTATTTTCTTCAACCTTCAATTTCTTTAGTTTGTATTATTAAAACAATAATTTTTTTCCAAAGGTGAGATTATATTATAACGATAAATGTAATTTTTCAAACTACACATCTGCCCCAATCAGTCCTGCATCCTGGTTGAGAATCACTGTGTTCTTCAGAGATGAGAAAATTGAGGCTTTGGTTAATTAGGTCTTAAGATTAAGGTTTATCATGGACCTTTTTAAGGTAAAGCAGGTACATGGTTGGGGTTCCTTCCCCCTGTGTCTTATATAAATGCTAGAGGAGTCTAGAAATTCAAATTCAGGTTTTTCAGATATTCAGGCATTCCTCCTGTCCTTATGATGTTCTAAAACCCCTGTGTTGTGTAGGTTTCCCCATGTGAGCTGGCATCACAGGTCCAAATTTCCCTCTGCATCTCAGGCCCTGTGCACATGTGTTTTACTTGTATAGCAGCAAACATCTGGACCTGAGTGCTCATTCTGCTACCCCGGGACGGTCTCTGGAAGTAACGGTATACATTAGAAGAATCTATCACATTCTTTTAGAAAAGTGACTTGGTGTGAACTCTATGATCTCACAAAGTAGAGAGCAACTGGCGTATTTTTAAAACAATATTATTAGGAAGGATAATGGCAAATGTGATCTGCTGGTGGGAAATTGAAATCACAGATTAAATTACATTCCTGGCTAATAAATTCACTAGGAGAACAAACCAGAGCAAATGCCAGCAGAACACAGCCCTAAGACATTAAATAAAGATTATATGATTGAAAAGGAAGATAAATCAGGGTGGAAGCAAGAGTCTTGTTAATGTTCCTGGTTATAATTGTTTCTAGCTGGTGGAAAAGGATTCTTGAATCTTACATATTCAGCTAAACAAAATAAGCTGGTTCCTTCCTGTAAACTTCACTGAAACTTGTTTCCGGGGCCCCTGCATGGGAAGGTAGAAGTGGGATAATAATAGCATTTACTGTTATAATGAACATTAAACCATTATTCAAGGGGTCTTGGACATTGATCTCAACATCCTCACTAAAGAGTAAGATAAAAGTAATTACATACTTATAAGTGCTGTATATATTTGTAAGTGCTGATAAACCATAAAATGTGGTACTTTCAGAATTATATGAGCATGTATATGCATACACATTAGATAAAACACATAATTATATGGAAGATATAAAATATTTAAAAAACTGAATTATATGTATTAAAATAGAAGGGTTCATTTTATTTTGGTTTTGATCCCATGTTACTATCATATATCTTTAGATAATCAAATCAAGGTGTCACTGGTAATGCTTACCAAAACCCAGTTGATCTCAACTGCATGCTGACTTTGAATAAAACAGAGCTTGAGAGGTAGAGAATAGAAAATTATTTATAGGATGAATAGGGAGAAAATACATATAGGATTAAATGGAAGAAATCCGTAGAGAAGTTTGTTTTTTCATTTGCTTCTAAATTATATCTAGACTTGAGGAATCTGGCTAAGTAATGGGAAATGGGAAGGTACCCCCAGGTAAGATTTAGTTTTGCAAAATTTTGAAACCATAGATGAGAAGCTGTGGAGCATTTGGGGAGGTTGGTGAGCATATGAGCATGATGAGAATACTAGATAAGAAGTGACATCTGTTTGAACTGATTTATAGAGCAGAGACAATTGTTATGTTTGGTGATAAAAGATTTTCTACAGAGTTAGGTATGAAGCATGCTAATGAAAATTATGGTGTGTGAAGGTTATTGCTGAGAGATAACAAGGTTAAAAATAAAAGAATTGGGACTTCCCTGGTGCCACAGTGGTTAAGAATCTGCCTGCCAGTGCAGGGGACACGGGTTCGAGCCCTGGTCCAGGAAGATCCCACATGCCTCAGAGCAACTAAGCCCATGCGCCACAACTACTGAGCCCGCGAGCCACAACTACTGAGCCCACGTGCCACAACTGTTGAAGCCTGCACGACTAGAGCCTGTGCTGCACAACAAGAGGAGCCACCACAATGAGAAACCCGCGCACCACAAGGAAGAGTAACCCCCGCTTGCCGCAACTAGACAAAGCCCATGTGCAGCAACGAAGACCCAACAGAGCCAAATATAAAAATTAAAAAAAAAAAAAGAATTGAGAAGCTAGAGAATTTTGGAGTTCATGGACAGATGACAGAGGAAAATCCATCACTTTGTGGCCAGATGTTTAATATTTAATATCACAAGTTCAGTTGGATGCAATCTCTCTTGCTGTAGATGTGGCGAGTGCTCTCAATTTTGTTTCTTCGTTTGGCCTCATTAATGTTGGACCGGTAGAGCCTCTGGCCTCCGATGTTTTAAGGGTTTAGAAGCATTTTATAGTCTACTTGTGTGTGTGTGTGTGTGTGTGTGTGTGTGTGTGTGTGTGTGTGTTTCCCAGAAAATCTACATCTACATACAGACCTCCCTCTTTCCCATTTTGAATTCTAGGGAGCCTGTTTCCTTGGGCCAAGTAACCAGAAATTGAGGATAGGGAACTCAGAAAGGCCCTTAAGGGAACTTTGGTCCTTTGAGTTTTGTATTTCTACCCATAGTGTGTTACAATAGCTTGTCTATTGATTTACTTGTACTTTGAATATTTAATCTTAGACTTGGCTTTGAAAGACCACATTTCAATTATTTGAATTGTCTGTGGAGCTAAAACAGTACCCTACTGTTAAACGTGTTAGTTAATGATGGACCGTATTTCCGCACACAAACACACTTTAATCAAGCAAAACCTCAGAGCATGGAAGACTTTGGTTTATATATTGCCTGGTTATTCTGACCTTTTTTCATTTCTTTTATTTGGGAGATATGATAAGCAAGAGATTTGAGCTGCAAATTCCAAATCACAATCTCCTTTCTCTCAGCTAGAAACCACAAATCATAGCCAAGCAACTGTTTTAAGTGGTACAATTTAGAGATACTGTGGAAACATAAAAGGTGGTGCTTTTATAGTAGCTCAGAGGAATTGAAAGGAAAACATTCTTCCACTGAGGCCAGGATCGTAAGCACATTACAAGGGAACATACCTGTCTTCATCATGATGAGGCTGAAGTAGAAAGCATCACGTGGGCAGTGCTGGTGTAAAAGATGTAAATCCCCTCTGAAACTTCAATACCTGAAAACATACCTATGTGTATATGGCTTTTCTACCTTATATTCAACTCTTTCAGAGCAGCTTAGTTTTAAAATTTTACAAGAGGGATCATGAGAGAGCCGAGGCTCTTGCTTACGCAAAGAGACAGACAGAAACTCTGCACATTTAATTTTCTGAAAAAAAAAAAAACCCTACTACTAATTGTTTTCCAAACCCTTCTTATTTTATTAGGCACAACTCCATTAAATTATGTTCTTCACTCATCATCTCTTTAATGAAAAAATTACATTTAAATACTCATGTCAAGTAGAAATTGAAGCAAAATAGATTGGATTACTCTAGTAATCCCGGAAGAGAAATTTAAATTCTATAGTTAATTTGTAGGCAGTTACAAGTTATATTTCCACTGCAAATCAGAACAGTGAGCTGTGACAAGTTATGGGGACGTAGGGTGGGGAAGGTTGGAAAATATATTGTTTTCCTGTGTGATGATGGCCTTGGAAAAAAAGATAACTAGATCCCTTCAAGTTTGACAATAATAAGGATCAAAAGACATGAGGTCCACGAGGTAGCCAATAGAGAAGGAAGAAGGCTTGTTTTAAAAAAATGGGGGGGGGATGAAATAAAAATATCCAGTGGGGGGCTTCCCTGGTGGCGCAGTGGTTGAGAGTCCGCCTGCCAATGCAGGGGACATGGGTTCGAGCCCTGGTCCGGGAAGATCCCACATTCCGCGGAGCAACTAAGCCCATGTGCCACAACTACTGAGCTTGCACTCTAGAGCCCACGAGCCACAACTACTGAGCCCATGTGCCACAACTACTGAAGCCCGCATGCTTAGAGCCCGTGCACTGCAATGAAGAGTAGACCCTGCTCGCCTCAACTAAAGAAAACCCGTGTATAGCAATGAAGACCCAAAGCAGCCAAAAATAAATAAATTAAGAAAAATACTGTACTTAGTAAAAAAAAATCCAGTGGTCAGTGGTGCTTAAAGAGTGTGGTTGTCCACATTACCATAGGACCATAGATCAGTGCAACTGTCCATGAACAAGAAACCAAAAGTGTTGATACTTGGTTGAAACTGTCCTATTCCTCCTTGGGGACCTGCTGGTAGAGCTCGGGTCACCTCCCTGAATCACGTCACCAGTCTTGTTGAGATAGCACATCAGATAAATGAAATTTTCATCCCCACAAGGCATCCAGCATAAGACACCACATTTTGTCACCACAAAGTATGGCTGTGCGCACTGAGAGAGTGAGATGGGGATTGCGAGCAGTGATTTAGGAGAGGACGATCGGAGCACTTGTGTATAAAGGATGTTCTAATTCTCCCCACTGGACTAGTAAGATTGAGGCAAACTTTTTAAGACAGAATAAGGAACCTGGAGTAGGAACCAGATTCCACTACTGCCCAATGAAATACATTTTAATGTTCTGAATGTCTTTCTCATTTTTCTTCTTCTGTATAAAATCCATTCCCTCTGAAGGTAAACAAACATTATATGTACTCTCCCCATAGAGAATACATAAATGTCCACTGTGAATGCATATAAAACTAGTATAGCAATCTCTAAAATTAACTGTATACTTTATAGTGTCATATTTATACCTCTCCAAGAATTACTATCAACTTCTTTCTTTGACATTATTAAAGGAATAATTTGCTAGAAATTTCTTGATGCATCTGTCCATTTAAATAGTCATGCTACTTTAGGTCAGCATATTATTTTTAGATTTTTGAAGTGAAGTCTTTTTAAATGTACAAAACCTAACATTTCTGCTGGGTTTCTGAAAGATTAAAGAAAAATTCCATTAAGAAATAGTAGGAGAATTCAACTGTGTCTTCTCATGTGTTACTAGCATTTTGCATTCCAAATAGAAAATATGCCAAGGTGCATTGTGTATTAATCAATCAAAATGCAAAAGTAACAGCAAAATTCACCCTAACAACCAAGAATATTCCTCAGGGGAGCTTTCATTGAATTGCCTGGGTTTTGACATAGAGTAACCCAGCTGTCCAGCTATTGATTTGAGCATAATTATCTGCTGCTTAGTAATTATTTACATATGCATTGGAATTGTGTCACTGTGCTTTTAAGTGGAATTAAGAGAAATAGTGACAGTGTATTGTTGTTTGAGGGTAACACTATAGTTTCCAAAGATAAGAATCCATTGTTAGGCCTTTCAGTGGGCTGAATTTTTCACCAGATATAGTCCCACCCAAAGAAACCAAGAAAAGGGCTTCTGGACATCTGTTTCTGGATTTTATTTTTTACAGTTCTCAGTTGTGTATCATATTCCTTTATATACCCGAGCTTGAAGCCATTTCTTAGGCTTGAATGTATTAAAATTCAGTGTGTGTGTGTGTGTGTGTGTGTGTGTGTGTGTGTGTGTGTCTCTGTGTGTGTGTGTGTGTGTGCACCCACACATTCTTGACAAATTTTGCGTTATAAGAAATTTTATTCTTTGGTAATGGTTGTGCCTTGGACCAAAGATGCTTACCTTTTGACAAATCTTTATGAAAGAAAGGGGAAAAAGGGTATTCAAATAGATTGTCCCTAAACATACAGGCTAAAATCAGGGTTTCCGATGTAAGTAACTCATTGGGATGATGGTAAAAGATGCCTTCCTCTGATTCTTCATAGTCCTGTGGATAACTCCAGGGGTGGGACTGATATTTAGAGATCTACACTGTTCATCCTTGATGTTAAGATACGTGATCAAAAGGGAATTCCCTGGCGGTCCAGTGGTTAAGACTCCGTGCTTCCACTGCAGGGGGCATGGATTCGATCCCTGGTTGGGGAACTGAGATCCCGCATGCCGCCCGGCACAGCCAAATAAAAAAAGAGGTATGTGATCAATCAATTTTTAATTTTGTCCAAATTAATTTCCCACATGATATGGACGAACATTTCCTTATTCATAAACTTCATTTAAAGCCAACTTCAGCCAGAAAGCTGTGGCTAATGTTGTGTCACTTGAGGAACAGAAGTTTACTCTAAAGACATATTTCATATATGTAAGATGCTCAGAATGATCACTTCCTGGTGCTTTTACGGTGGTAAGGATATTGCAGACTTTTCCTGACCTGCTCCTAAGTGACTGAAAATCTTAGCAAGATGTGTCTTCAGCTAATTTTGATGTTTTGATACAGAATCAAACTTTCATAACAGTTGATGTTAGACTTCATTTTTATGACTTGAATCACTGAAATTTTCTGACTATGCCATTTTGTTTAGAACTGTGTTTACAAAATTTGTAATAGTGACACATTGCTGAGGTAGTGAGCAAAATGTGTAAAATATGGAAATGAGCTTAAAAAAACAGAGAGAACACTGAACTGTTTTCGGAGGCTCCCACGAAACCCTCCCCACAGTTGGTCTTGAATAACAGGAAGAGAGATGAAGGTTTCCTTCAGGCCAGCCTAATCTAAATATGAAACTCCCTCCACTTCCTTCTGACTCCACTTTACCTCTTTGCTTTTGTTTAGTGGAAATCCTTTCATTATCTAGTTAATGAAGACATTTATTCAGCTTTTACCATTTATCTTTCGAACTTGTTTTCATTGGTGTCCATCATTAATTGAAAGATCCTAGATTGCAGGGTCAAGTTCTCTTACATTCTGTTTCTAAGATGCTTATTACCATCCAATGCTAAGTAGATAATAAATTAAAGCTTTCACGGTGTCTTTGCTTACATTTCTCATTATCCCTGGTGGAAAAATATTTTTCTATGTTGCCTCATCAGCTGATGCCCTTTCATACCTATGGTGAGGCTACGGATGGAGGGGAATGGGATACAGTATGGGGTAGGGTTGGGGCTGGAGAGGAGTTTAGGGTGGCAAATAGGAGCTTGCTCTCTGGAATCAGACAGACCCACAGGAATATTCACTTCACAACTTTCTTTCTGGCCTTGGACCTTCCAAGCCCAAATTTCTTCATCTGTAAAATGGGAATATAATACCTATGTTCTGGGCTGATTTGTGCCCCCTGTACCCTAGAACGTGATGGTATTTGGAGACAGGGTGTTTATAGAGGTACTTAAGTTAAAACAAGGCACTAGGATGGACCCTAATTTAGTATGAATGGTGACCTTATAAGAAGAGGAAACTTAGACGCAGGCATGAGCAGAGGGAAGACGCTGTGAAGACACAGGGAGAAGACACTCATCTACCAGCCAAAGAAAAAGACCTGGAACAGATCCTTCCCTCCCAGTCCTCAGAAGGAACCAACCTGGACCCCAGACGTCTAGCCTCCAGAGCTGTGAGGCAATTAATGCTGGACCACACCAATGCAAACAAGTTCAAAAGATAAATAAGACAGTTTCTGCTGTTTAAGCCATCCAGTCTGTACTACTTTGTTATGGCACCCCTAGCAAACTAATACAAGCTCCTTCGTGGTATTGTCATTAGGTAAGATCCTATTTAAAGTGCTTACCATAGTGAATGTTGTGTAATAGACGCTCAACAGATGGTAGTTTAATACAGTGGTCAGAGGTGAGAAAAGAGAACAAAAGTGGAAACATTTTTAGAACTATATTTGCATTCTCAAGGCCTTTATGGGCATGGAGGTAGATTTGGAAGAAAATACGAGGGAGTTTCTTTTTGTTTCAGTTGGGTCCCATGCAAACATATGAGCATTTATGGATTGACAGTATTCAGTTGTGTTTTCTTTTGCAGTTGTCCCTTTGGGATGATAAATGAGCCTCACAGGAGGCTTTATGATCTTGAACCATAGAATTCAGAGGGTGCCTGCATGTTGAATGCTTGGTAAAAATATGGGAGTAGTGGTGTCCCAATCTATCTGGTTTCACTGGATTGGTTTCACACTACATTGCTCTCAAGAAGTATTGTGAGCCCAAATAATTTAAAAAATGGCCAGTGTTAAAAGATGCCTCCTGCTGTTCACTCATGCTCCTCTCTGAATAACCAGCAGTTACTGTATTTATGTGGATCTATGGCACATTGTTAAGCATCAGTTAAACATTTTAAACATCAGTTCTACGTGCCAAATGTCAGTTCTGCAAGCCTTTCCGTTGTTAAGTTTTTTAAAAGTTCTTTTATTTGCAAGCTGCTTTTCAAGATGAATAAGTGTAAGATTCTTTTTTCTTATTTTGTACTTCCAAAGAGTAATTCCTTCTAATTTGAAGTTTAATAAAATTGTAAGTTAGAGTAATTGCTTCTAAAAATGCCCGAGTTTCTCATAAGAATGTCAGGGTCGGCACATTTCTTAAGATATTAGAATTCTTCAACTGCTTTCCCTTTCAACTGCATTGATGTGGCATGTTTTATTAAACACGAATGGGTCTTCCCAAGTCATAGCAGCGGTAGTTAGGGAAGGTCATTTCAGTGGCAAGGTTATATTTCATGAAACATCATTTCAGTGGCAAGGTTATATTTCATGAAACAGTCTCCCGCTTCACACACACACGTACAATCTTAACTATAATCAAATAGATTCTCTAGAAGGCTAGTCAAGTATCTTGTTTTGTTTTCTTTGGTTTGGTTTGAAGGTAATTTTGTGATGAAGCCTCTCCTCGCATAGAAATAAAACATTGGTCACCACTGAGGAAGGGGGCGGACTCCACAGCAATCATCAGCTGGACCCCAGCTCTATTTTTTTAATTAATTTTTATTGGACTATAGTTGATTTACAATGTTGTGTTAGTTTCTGCTGTACAGCAAAGTGAATCAATTATACATACACATATATCCACCTTTTTAAGATTCCTTTCCAATATAGGTCATTACAGAGTTTTGAGTAGAGTTCCCTGCACTATACAGTAGGTTCTTATTAGTTACCTATTTTATATATAGTAGTGTGTATATGCCAATCCCAATCTCCCGATTTATCCCTCCCCGCCCTGCCTTTCCCCCTTGGTAACCATAAGTTTGTTTTCTACATCTGTGACTCTATTTCTGTTTTGTTAATAAGTTCAGCTTTTTAGAATCCACATCTAAACGGCATCATATGATATTTGTCTTTCTCTGTCTGACTTACCTCACTCAGTATGACACTCTCTAGGTCTATCCATGTCACTGCAAATGGTGTTATTTTGTTCCTTTTTATGGCTGAGTAATATTCCATCGTATATATGTACCACATCTTCTTTATCCATTCATCTGCTGATGGACATTTAGGTTGCTTCCATGTCCTGGCTATTGTAAATAGTGCTGCAACGAACATTGGGGTGCATGTACCTTTTCAAATTGTGGTTTTCTTCTGGATATAAGCCCAGGAGTGGGATTGCTGGATCATATGGTAGCTCTATTTTTAGTTTTTTAAGGAACCTCCATACTGTTCTCCATAGTTGGACCCTAACTCTAGCTTATGTACCATGACTCACAAAGGAAATATATAAGTGATAATAGCAAGTAGTCGTGCTTACAAGCAGTTGACACCCAGCAAAGTGGGAAAAGTGGTAAGCCTATTTGACCACCTAGAAACTTCACAGAAGTTTCCAGGCTGTTCTCAGTTTCAGGAAGGGTTAATAGAAATTCTACCTACGCTGGTTCTAGCTGCCATCCTTTTTCCCTGGAGTATTTCACAGGCTTTGTATCTGGCCTCACTGTCTTGACTAATTCCTACAGCTCCTTCTCCTTTGTCTTTTTAAAGCTCAAATTGTATCCTGCCTCTTCTCCACTTACAACCCTCCAGTTGCACCTCATTGCTCTCTGGATAAAGTTTAAATTTCTCAACAAGGTCTCCCGAAGTACTTTAAGCTCTGGCTTCTGCCTGCTTCCAAGTTCCGACAACCACCCTTCTGTGCCCTGACTCTGGCCACACGGAACTACCTGCAGGTCCGGGGCTTCTCTTGCCTCCGGGCCTTTACATGTGATGTTCCTGCTGTGTACAAGCTCTCTGTCATTCATATCCCACTGCTCCCCATCTGCTCGACCTAAGCTTTGTTGCCCTGGGACTGAATTACACGTTCCTTCCATGTGCTATCCCACCCACCCCTAGAGCGGTGGGATAGGGAGGGTGGGAGGGAGACGCAAGAGGGAAGGGATATGAGGATATATGTGTACATATAGCTGATTCACTTTGTTATAGAGCAGCAGCTAACACAACATTGTAAAGCAATTATACTCCAATAAAGATGTTAAAAAAAAAAAAGTACCTATTACTTGTCTTTCCCGCTAGATACTAAGTATTTGAGGGCAGGAACAGTGTCTTTTGCCTGTTATAGTGTCCAAAATGCATAAGAGGAAGTATGAAGAGAAATAGCTGTAGAAGGGAGGGAGGGAGGGAGACAGCAATGGAAAGTACTGGAAGTGGGAAATGGGGGTACAGGGAGAAGGGGGATGGCATTAGTAGTGAGCTTATTATTTATTGTACCAGTTTTTTTTTTCATTAAATCTTCCCAACAACTCTTTGAAGCAGGAATTGGTTTTGTTTGTTTTTTTTTCAAAATTCCAACAGTTTACTTGGCGGAAAATTGACAAGCTAATTCTAAAGTTCATATGGAAATTCAAAGGATCTGAAATATACAAGAAAACGTTAAAGAAAAACAAAGTTGGAGGACTTGAACTACCAGATTTCATAACTTACTATAATACAATAGTAATCAAGACAGCATAGTTTTTGTGCATAGACAATTAGATCAGTGGAATAGAATCCAGACACAGACCCTCACCTATATAGTTCACTTGACTTATGACAAAGGCTCCACTGCAATTCAGTGGACAAAAGATGTCCTTTTCAATAAATTGTGCTGGGGCAATTGGATTTGGTTATAGAAAAAAAAAAATGAACCACAATTCCTACATCACACACCATACAGAAAAACTAATTCAAGATGGATCATAGACCTAAGTTTTAGAACTTAAAAAAAGAAAAGCTTCTTTACAAAAAAACATGGAAAATATCTTCAGTACTTTGGGATAAGCAAAGATTTCTCAAACTGGACACAAAAAAAACACTAATCATAAAAGAAAAGGTTTATAAATTAGTGTTTATTAAAATTAAGAACTTCTATTTATCAAAAAATAACGTTAAGTATGAAAATGCTCCACAGACTGGGAGAAGATTTTGAAACACATAATGTCTGACAGAGGACTTATATGCAAAATACATAAATAACTCCTAAAAATAAGTAAGAAAAAGGGAGACAATGCAATTAAAAATGGGCAAAGAACCTGCATAGGTACTCCACAGAGAAAGATCTCAAAAGGGCCACTAAGTGTGATCAACATCATTAGTCATTGGAAAAATACAAATTAAAACCACAGAGAGATACCCCAATATGCCAAGAATTAAAAAGACTGACTATACAAGTGTTGATGAATTTGGGGAGCTCATCTTATACTGCAGGTAGTTCCGTGTGGCCAGAGTCAGGGCACAGAAGGGTGGTTGTCGGAACTTGGAAGCAGGCAGAAGCCAGAGCTTAAAGTACTTCGGAGACCTTGTTGAGAAATTTAAACTTTATCCAGAGAGCAATGAGGTGCAACTGGAGGGTTGTAAGTGGAGAAGAGGCAGGATACAATTTGAGCTTTAAAAAGACAAAGGAGAAGGAGCTGTAGGAATTAGTCAAGACAGTGAGGCCAGATACAAAGCCTGTGAAATACTCCAGGGAAAAAGGATGGCAGCTAGAACCAGCGTAGGTAGAATTTCTATTAACCCTTCCTGAAACTGAGAACAGCCTGGAAACTTCTGTGAAGTTTCTAGGTGGTCAAATAGGCTTACCACTTTTCCCACTTTGCTGGGTGTCAACTGCTTGTAAGCACGACTACTTGCTATTATCACTTATATATTTCCTTTGTGAGTCATGGTACATAAGCTAGAGTTAGGGTCCAACTATGGAGAACAGTATGGAGGTTCCTTAAAAAACTAAAAATAGAGCTACCATATGATCCAGCAATCCCACTCCTGGGCTTATATCCAGAAGAAAACCACAATTTGAAAAGGTACATGCACCCCAATGTTCGTTGCAGCACTATTTACAATAGCCAGGACATGGAAGCAACCTAAATGTCCATCAGCAGATGAATGGATAAAGAAGATGTGGTACATCTTATACATTGCTGGTGGGAGTATATTTTGATATCACCACTCTGGAAAATATGTTTCACAGGATGTGTTGTTATCTGTAATTACAGACAAGAAAGGTGGGCCTCAGAGGGTTCAGCCTGCTGTCAGAGGTCTTGCAGCTAGTAAGCTGTGGGCCTGGGTTTTTTTTGTTGTTTTTTTTTTGCGGTACGCAGGCCTCTCACTGTTGTGGCCTCTCCCGTTGCGGAGCACAGGCTCAGCAGCCATGGCTCACGGGCCCAGCCGCTCCGCGGCATGTGGGATCTTCCTGGACCGGGGCACGAACCCGTGCCCCCTGCTTCGGCAGGCGCCACCAGGGAAGCCCTGGGCCTGGGGTTTGAATGCAGATCTGCCTGATCTCCAGACCTGGGCTCCTCCTCTGACCCTGGGCTCCCTTCTACATTTCCCAGCCACGCGTGGAGCAAATAGAGGAGATGTCACTTGATCACCGTGCATATTTGCCACAGTCGAGATCAAGTCAGGCAGTTCTAATTCTCAGCTGCTGCTCATTACCCGAGACTTCCTGTGCTTTAGGCCTAAATAGAAATAAGCTCAAAGCAAACTCACTGGCCTGTTTTTGTTAATCACTAGAAATTAGTGACTGTAGCAGAGCTGATTCATTTAACTGAAGGTATAGGAAATAATTGCAGAAAGTAAAGAAAAGGCTAGGAATGCCAAATTAAATGTCTTGGGAAACGAACAGTTTGCATTCTTCAAAGGGGTCATTGCCAAACGCATAATCAGATCGTGATGAATTCCAGCCGAATTATTAAGTCTGTGGTATCCAGAAACCAGGAAATATGGTTGTACTTTGAGTCCCTTGCATCATGGAGTGTCATGTGCATAAGTACACTTAATTAGCTGCTCTGATGACATCAGTTACAGTGTCATATGTCATGAATGGCTTATTGCTTGTGAATCAAAAGGCCTATTTAAACAAACACCAGGGGCTCACTCTGAGGCCTGTACCGACTATATTTTAAGCTGACATGACATATCTCCGGTTCCTTGGGGCAAAGAAACAAGCATTTTCACACAGAAATGCAAAAGAGATTAGTGGGGCAACAAGGACATGTTTTAGCAAAGTTCACTTACCTAAACACAGAATGCAAACTGTAAGAATTTTTTAATACTAGTTATTAAAGTGCACAATCACATTCCATTGGCCATTTTTATCTAACTAAAGCACAATACTTATTTCACATCTTATATCTTCTAAGTGTACTTTGATTCTGAATGGAAGATTTCCACCAAGCAACTTAATTATATTTTGAAAGCAGTTTTGGGGTGTTAACTTTACAAAGTCGACCTCCCACTTCTGTTCTAACACCCACACAGGCTAGCATCAAATAGATGAAGGAAAACAACTGATTAATTTTATCTGGGCATATTACTTGTGTCCTAGGTGTTTTTTATTTTTAAGCATACAACCATAGAGACTTTTATTAATTACCCTTTCCTTTGCTAGATTAAAAAAAATCAGAATAGTTTTATCTTTCAGAATATCATGTGATGGTAATCATCAGTTCACAGTTCCTTTTTTACCTTTGGGTCGTTTGTCATTTAGTCATTAATTCCAGTTGCCGTTCAGGTAGTTGTATTCTTTTTTCTTACACATATCGTTGACACACTTAAATTCTTTCCCATTGTCTTGTGGCAGAGACTACTAGCTAACTACTAAAAGATTTTCTTCTCCTACTATGCACATTCCAGGCTTCCTTGCAGTTTCAGGAAACAACAACATTCTCTCCAGTGGAATGTTAAGCAGAAGTGACCTGTGCCATTCCAAATCTAGCCTCTACAGAATGACCAGGAGTGGTCCTCCATATGCTGTCTCTCTCCCAGTGCCCAGGCAACATTGGAAGCTATGTGTGTGTGCTTTTCAAAACTACCATCGCGGGCTTCCCTGGTGGCGCAGTGGTTGAGAGTCCGCCTGCCGAAGCAGGGGACACGGGTTCGTGCCCCGGTCCGGGAAGATCCCACGTGCCGTGGAGTGGCTGGGCCCGTGAGCCATGGCCGCTGAGCCTGCGCATCCGGAGCCTGTGCTCCGCCACGGGAGAGGCCACAACAGTGAGAGGCCCGCGTGCCGCAAAAAAAAAAAAACCAAAAAAACCCAACAAACTACCATCACTATGGGTCCAAAGGAGAGAAAAGATGTTGTGCTCATTTAATCTCCTATAACCCAGTGTCCTAGGCTTTTCAGCATGGGACATTAAAGGATTCACATCCAACTTTCCTCATTTTACACATGAGAAACTAAGCCCAGAGACTAAAAGTAATTCACCTGAGATTTTCCAGCTCAGTGTTATTTCTACTCTACCCTACCCAGAGGGATGGGGTTGGAGCCGTTTGTTGGTTCCTATAGATAATCATAACTCATTTTTACAAACTGCTTTTCAGACCATCAGGAATGCTAGGCATCTTTCTCAAAGTTAAGCTGTAAATTGATAGCAAAAATGAAACCAATGTTCAGACCTTCTGAACCCAGAGCTTATAACACCCAGGATGTTGCCTTTTTAAGAAAAAAAAATCTGTGCATGAACAAGGAACCAGACATCAGTTTCCTATGGGGGAAACGTTCTCATGGAGGTATTATAAGGCCTAGTTGGTCCACTTCATTTCTTGTTCTTTAAAAGATTTCTGTGGTGCCACTATTGTCCTCTTCAGGTGCAGGAAGTTCATTCAGTGGGATCGCAGCATCTTCACAAAACAGCTTGTCTTCTTGCCAAGCATCATCAGTCAAATCCAAGATCCTTCCATCTCTCTGTACCTCACTGTCCATTCTCCTGCAGCTGTGATCTTGCCAGATCAGTACCCGGGCCAGCACAGCGCTTATATGTTCTTATATGTTCATGGAGAAAACCTGGACATACAGACATGAAACAGTGGTTATCTTCTTGGTATGAGATACAGTGAAGGGGCAGTCTTTTACATTATCCTTTCCACGCTGGTATATTTTGGCAGTTTTTAATGATAAGCTTTTATTTCTCTTATATTCAGCAAAAACACTAAAGATTCTCCCATTTCAAAATGAGAGAATGAAGCGAGGAAAGAAGGAAAGGAGCAAAAAGTAAGTCAACTGCTGAGGTTTTCAAGAAAAAGGAAAAATTATCCCTTCCTATTAAACTTTATTTTAATCTGTTACTCAGATGCGTCTTCCAAACCAATGGACTTTTGACAAGTTCTTACCAGTTCCACTTCCCTTGTTCCGGTCTGTTCTCCATACATCTCTCCATTGTAGTTTAAAATGTAAACCAGAGAGTTCCCTGGTGACCTAGTGGTTAGGATTCTGGGCTTTCACTGCCGTAGCCTGGGTTCAATCTCTGGTGGGGGAACTGAGATCCTGCAAGCCACGAGTCGCGTCCAAAAGAAAAAAAAGTTAAAAAAAATGTAAACCATATTACATCGCTCCTTTACCTAAAACCTTCATGATTTCCAAGGCACTTAGACCAAAATCCAAATTTCTCACTTTGACCTATAATGTTCTTTTATGATGCAGCCCGGCTAAATGTCTTTATCTCACTGGTCTCTATAGTCTCATAGCCTAGTACAGTACCTGTCCCAAAATAAATGCTTGACAAATATTGGTGAATTATAGAATGAATGAATGATGAAAGGATATCCCTTCCAGAGAACCTGAAGTGCATGTTTGATTGGGTTTCCTTCCAAAACCCACAGCTGGTCTTTCCCATTGGTACTGATGACGCTCCAAGAAGCATATTCATTTCCCAGGTTTTATGCCTATCTAGTTGAACAATTCTGATTTCTTATGGGTCCCTGAAGTCCGGCCAAGTTCTTTTCGGACGCTGAGGTCAAGTGGCTGAGCTTATTTGAGACGGAGCAGTGATGAATGGATTCTGGCCGGGACTCAGATGATCTGCCTTTTGACTGGCTCGATGGCTTCCCAGTGTTTGCTCAAGGATCACTGATGGAATGTCCATTCTCCTTTGCCTCCAGTCCGTCCTGGTTTACAAGTCAAAAAACTCATTTTTTCCACAATGAATAAGAAAAGGGCAAAAGTCTTTTGAGAAGCCACCAACAAGATATTGGCATTGCTTCCTTTTCATTAACTATTCGAGAATAGGAGATCATAACTGCCATCTAAATATCTGGAGTAAAAGAAAAAAATGTCCCAGCTTCAAGATTCCATTTGTAGTGCAGTTCACAAGAGAAATTCCCCCTTTTTGAAAAGTATTGGCTTTGATCCTATAAAAAAATTACTCTCAAGAAGTAGATTTCTTCTTGTACTAGTAAGTAAGTAGGAGATGAATTAGTTTTTTCAGTGACGGAAATCAACACGTACAGGGCGCCAGGGTATCATTTAGTATGTTGGAAGAGGTAATTTTCTGAAAAGTGGTTTATTTATTGTCTACTGAGCTGAGCATTGAAGGGAAGACGCCATGACTGGTGCCCACCCACTCTCCCCACCCCACACCGAGTGTGAATGGGGAAAGTCTAAATCAGGCCTTGCACGCAAAGCCTGGGGATGTCTCTGAAGGCTGCTTTACAGTAAAAGCAATTCTTTCCACGGTTTTCTAGCCTGCTGAA
>NW_006780142.1:473919-482190 GCF_000442215.2 Lipotes vexillifer
TGCTGAACTAAGCGCAAGAAAGGGGAATGAACAGGAAGGCTGCTAATGTGTGTCCTTCGCAGATATCTCTGAATGGTTGTCTGTCTTTACCGCCTCGTGAATCTTTATTTCAAGGGCAAGCAATTCCCACAGTGTACAAATAGTAGAGCTCTGTTAGATGGAGCAAAGGCAAAGTAGGCCCAGAGATGTGGAAAAACTTTAAGGAATTGATGGTTGAACCAGGTTTAGTAGCAGCATTGTTGCTAGAAGGTGTGGCTTTAATGCAGAATTTATAGAAGCGGCCCTTTCTCTTGTTTTAATTACGAGGACAGATCGTTGGTTTAGCTGTATTGTAGAAAACATCCTAGAGGTCTGTTCATCTATAGGGGAAAGCTGGCGGTGAGTGTGGCATCTCCCTGCTTCTGACCTCTGTGCCTTCCTTTGTCTTTTGCACTTCCCAACACTCACATAGCTCAGAGGGCAAGTAGCCCTTACACAGTAGGGCAGCTTCTGTGAGAAGAGCAGAAATAGTCATTGTAAAAGGGGGAGAGAAGAGCTTTAGAGCCAGCAGAGTCTCCTCACACTGTAAATTCTCTTGTGGAAACAGCAAGCTGGAGTCCAGTGACCTGTATCTGATCAGCAGGTGTTCAGGGGGGTCTTGCACTGGGGAGAGTCAGCATCATGTACTAGTTATAGGGAGGGGTCAGTGCTGTCAAGAGGATGCTCTGAGAGCTCTTCCAGGGGGTCAGAAAACTGACTTGCTGGGGAAAAGCCATATCACAACCCAGAGCGGGAAGACAGGTGTCAGAATATCTGAGCTCCAAGGCAGCGCAAGCAAATCATCTCAAGAACACATTTTTCTTGCTTTTATTGTTTTTATTGGGCTTTTTTTGGGGTTGTTTTTATTGGGCTGTGGCGTTTTCCCCTGGAGTGCCCATCTTAAAGGTGGCGGTGCTGAGCCTAGAACCTTGAGAAAATGATATCTGGATACATTCTGTTGAAGACCTGTGGCTCTTGGACTCAGGAGAAACCAGGCTCAGCAGAAATTCTAGCCTCATCAACTCCTCTGTTGGGCACTTCATGGTAGCTGTGTTTTTGTTTAATGCATTTTTTAATGCTTGTGACCTCTTGAAGAATGACATCATGGCTATCATTGAACTGCCTCCTATTAGCTAATACATCCCCCCAGATTTCTATACTTCACAAATTAACTCACCTTAGCAAGTGTCAGAGCTTCTGACAGTATCCACTATGGTACTTCTCATAGGAGAGCGTGAACAGGAGAGCCGGCTGGATCTGGGAAAGTATCTTGGGGCAAGGGTGAAGGCAATTTCTTAATTTTTTAATTTTATTCTAATTCTAATTTGCATTCCAATTCATGACCTAATGACATTTATCTTCAAAAAATAAGGTTTTCTCCAAAAATATTTGAGGGAAATTAATGATCCAGGAAGATGTTCCACAGCTATCCTAGTGCCTGAACTCTCAGCGCACTTTGCATAGCCCCTGGGGATACACCTACACCTGCCTGTCTGAGAAGGAAAGGTATGCAGATAGTCCTTGTTGCCCTGGCTGGGCTGCATCTCCAACTTGTCCTGCCCAGATTTAGATAAAGAAATGCAGGATTACAATGAGTGTGTAATTAACAAGTGGTGACTGGTCAGTATAAAATCTGGAGCGCCTAGTCCCTCCCCTTCTACTGATAGATGAAAGAGAGGAAGGAGATCAGTGACTCCAAGGGAGATTTAAATCCTCCGTGGCAGCTCCCAGCCATGGAGCCCCCGCAGTCCATCCGAGCCTGTGTAGTGGCTATACCTGCACTGAGGAAGTCAATTTCCTCACAGAGAAGATGGGGAGGGAAGTAAAGATTAACGACATAGCATTTGTACAGCTTCCCAAACTGCTCAGTGGCAGCCTGTAAATAAACTGGGCTAACTATATATGAGAGTTTAAACTTCATAATGAAATCAATTTAAGGCAATTTTATTGAAAGGTCCATGCAATTGCACCATTTCCACAGTAGACTTTATATTCAAAAGCTCTTAGAGTTTAGCTTTGTTGGGGTGATTTCCAAAAGGTTATAATTTTTATATCCCGCAAAGACATACATGTGAGTGTTTATGACATTGTTCAAATACAGAAACTAATTACCATTAATGAGAAGTGTTACAAGCCATACATTTCTCTTAATTCAACTGTTCAATGAGAAAGAAAGGGTATTATTTCCTATGAATAGAGAAATGCAGGAAATTTATTCAAATTTATACCAATATGCCTTTTTTTAAGCTCTTCTGTCTTTGGGATGCTCAGTAGGCTTCAGTGATTATAAATGTGTTTATTTTCATTTAAGACTGTTTTAAAAATTAAAGATCAGCTATCACCAGTCACAAGAAAACCTAACCTTGTCACTAGCAGTTTATGAATGAGCTCAAGGGTATTCAAGAATCTTTCTTCCAGAGGCCACTGTGTTAAGGAGTCACTTCACCCCCAGCGTATAGTCAATTTGTTTTTCTATTTTCAGAGAACAATTAGCATTGTATACTGATGCACCTTAACAGACACCATGAGGAAGGCACCAAACAATGAGAGAACTATTTTCCCCTAAGGCTCTATTGGCCTAACTGTGAACTTGCCAATATTTCATGTCCTCTTCATCCATCCATGCCTTTGCACAGCAATTTCCTCTACTGAAATGCTTTTTCCATTTGTCCTCATGGCAAATTCTCACTTAACGTCTCTTATTTGATTTCCCTGGCACCTCCTCTAGGCAAAAATTACTCATTTCCCTGTATATGTAATACTTCTAATACACTTTGAAATATTTCTAATACAGTTTTATGTTATAATCCATTTTAGGTATTGGCTAGCAGGCCTCTCCCCCAAGCAGGAAGTTAATGAAGACAGACTTGTTTAGTCACCTTTTTTCTTGCTTTTTTATGTGCCTTGTTATTTTTGATCAAATGTCAGACATTGTGAGTTGAAGAACAGAAGAGACTGAAGTAAATAGTGTTAAGATCCAGAAATGAACACACTTCTTATTTTCTCAGGTCATTATTGTGTGTGGTTGAGCCAGTCCAGTCTGAGGTTGGGTTGGGTTTGGGCTTTGCTGTTGCTATAGTTAACCCTGAGTGCACCATGGACTTCAAATTCCTCCAATGGTGGGCTCTAATCTTGTGCTTAGAGTAGATCTTGCAGTGCTGAAGGATTTTCTTAATGTCCCTGCTCCATCCTCAGATTGCAGCAGCTCATGCACAGCTGGGCCATTCTTGTCCTTCCCCCAGGAATAGACTGTGATTGCTTGTTACTAAGTGCTAGTCATGTGGTGGGGCCAGTAGAGTTGGGGGGTGGGGGATGGGAATTGGCTGCGTGGTGGGAGGGTTCCTCACTTCTCATGATCCATCCCCAATTTTAGGGAGGTCTTGTGAGCCTGAGCCTTGGGTATAGGGCTTTCTCAGCATTACTGTCCCTCCATCCCCTCCTCTCATGAGAGCAGCCAGACTCTGAGTGGGAGAGTTTTCTTCCCCTTTTCTAGCAGTTACAGATGTCTGCTTGGTATCAGTACAGGATTTGGGGCCCAAGTGAGTTGACCTGCCTGTCTGCCCCGGGGAGCAGAGAGCTTTTGCTTCTATCTGTCCCGTAAAGTATTGGATCTTTGACTCTGCCATGGGACAAGAGGATTTTGTGCCCTCATCCCCCACAGCAACTTAAAGCATTTGCTTCATATAAGAGATGGTCTGGGGAAGTGTTGTCCCAAGTGGCAGCCGGTCACCTCCTGACACTTGTACCGCCGCCCTCATTCTTCTCCCCTGACCTCAGTCTTGTTCAAGATCATCCTGCTGTGACTTGTGAGATGGTATGGATCCTTCTCATGTCTGGGGTCCCCAGTTTTTCTAAGCTGTCATGCTAACTCACATGCTGTCTTTGAAAATTCATAAAATTAAAGCTTCTTTCTTCTCACCAGGTTTTCCCATACCTTGGGGCAGAACAGTTTGTGTGTCCCATCTTTTCTTGGAGCCATTTGTCGTTCTTTGCCTGTGACTTCAGGTCTCTGATGGGCTCCAGAAAAGTTATGATTTTACAGATTATCTGCCTTTTTTTTTTCACTGTTAAGGTGAGAGTAATTCTGGTGGCTTTTCTATCTCCCAAGTAGAAATGGAACTCCCCTGGTATGATGTCACAAGTGCCCCCAGCAGCCAGCAGAACGTCGTGATAGAAGAGACATTCCTTAAACTGTATGGAGATCCTTTTTTTTTTTCCTCATTCAAAAAATCCACATATCATATTTTGTGGGACATACCTCAACATTTCTGTTTAACATTTTTCCTCAATTCTTCCGGTGAAAGTGAAATAGTACAGAAAAATGCTTTTTATTCTTTAGACTTGATTTTTTTTTTGAAGCACTCATAAATTAAATAGCAGCAGATTTCAGGCTTTACCCAATGACTATTAATCCTTCTGTCCTCATAGAGAAATGAGCTTGTCACAAATAAACACACTGGGTTATCTTTAAGTCAGATCTGAGCCAATCCTTTTCACTTGCTGCCTGAAAAAAAAAAATTCAGGTAAAATAACTATGACAGCTTGTAACAAAAGTACTATCTGACTGTCTTTTTTGGTCAATAATAAAAAAAAAATTCTTTTAAAATGTGCAATGCTGGAAAAGTCACCTTATCCATGCTCTATGTGGAACATGCTGAAATGGCAAAGCCATGAGGCCGCTCATGGTCAGTCATCGGGGCTTTGCTTGTGCTTCTGGCACTACGTAGTGATGGGGGAGGGGAGCAGCCTGTTTGCAGTGTTGAGAAAAATCAATTTTCATCTTCAAAAGATGAAACTACCAAGCAAGATATTGACTTAGAAATAAAGCATTTCTTAAAGACTTCCCATATCCTATAAATGTCAGTACCCAAACCTGAGAGTTCGGTGATTTAACATTTATTGCTAATTTCAGACAAACATATATATAGCTCTGCCTCAAGAAAAGAACTAGTTAAAGCTAATTTTCTTGCAGAACATTTTGCTGCGTACATACAACTAGTGTCAGAACCCTCAAAATCAATCATCTGTTTTATTGATAGGCATAACGTTATCCCTTTCCATTTATTTTCCATTCTAAGGTTTTATTCTTCTTTGTCCCATAGATAAATTATTTCCAAACTTTTATGATAAATTACATATAACTGGGTTTGAAAGACCTTTAAAAGCAGCTTCTGCAATGTATGATAGCCATACTTGTCTAAACTTTAATAAGGTACATGTTATTAATCAGTCGGGGAGATCATTAGTTCTCTTCTGGCCTTGGAGGCTAACTAGTGTGGTGGCTGATATCCCACCATACAAAGCAGACGTCGATGCAGAAGACAGCATCCTCACACATTGTGGGAATAAAGAACAGCACGCTCACAGGACCTGAGCCAGACCTACCTTTAGAAGGAGTACTTTGGAGAATCTGAAGAGTCTGTTGCCTCATTGCCTGCTTCCTGACAGTCTTATGTTGAGTGGGTTTATCCTGATTTGAAGCATACACCTGGATGCTGTTTTAGGGAAAGGGAGAAGAGAGGCGGGAGGAAAAAAGGAAACCATGTGAAAGACTGAGATTGTTATTTTTTTAAAGAGAGACTTAGCATTACCTGAAAGGATTAATTAAACTATTAGATCCAACTAAGCTTTACACTGGATAAGAATATAAAATATTTTCTACTATTCACCTGTGGAGGGGGTGCTTATAAGGAAAACAGATCAGTTACAGATGAAATAAAGGCATTTTCCCCAGCATGTTAGTATTATATTATTAATTAAATCTATAACCCCAGTATACATTCTTGAGAAACTACTGTTTGCCATAAACTGCCAGAAATAAAAGAAGTAAAATCTGGTTCCTGCCTTGAAAATGCTTTTCACCACTGAAAAACATCCTGAAATTATCATTTGCTGCCCCTTAAGTACTGTCCACTCCTGTTTCTCCCACCTGTCCACCCATTTTTCCTACCTTGTTGAGTATCACCTCCGTGGGGAATACAGAGAATATTTTTGAATATTCACAATAATATTAACCACAGTTTTACATTTGTGCTTTCTTTGTGCTTAGACATCGTGCATCCAACTGACAGATATTATTTTATTATTTGTGATAACCTGCAAAACTCCAGTTTTAAGAGTTTTTGAGATTTTATAGTTTAAACTCAGTAAGATCAAGTAACACTTTATTTTGGTTGGGGGTTCAGAGCAAGCCTTCGTACGAGGCCTGTGTGGCTCCCAGGTCCGGGCCTCTGAACCTTGCAGAACTTCTTGACTTCGTCCGTCCATCTGTCCACTTTTATGGGCCGTGGTGGAGCAAGGACTTTGGAGCCTGATACCCAGGATTTGAATCCTGACTCTGCAGTCGGCAGAGCTTTCTTAGCTTGGGAACATTACTAGCCTCCTTTTGCCTAAGACCCTTTGTCTGTGAAATGGGACACAGACAGCATGGGGTTGTCTTAAGGATTCCAAGGGATAAGTGTGGAGTTCTGAGAACAACGCCTGGCTTGACTCAATCACCATGTAGGCCCTCCATGGTATTACTATGATGATGTCATATTTAGGATTAGGTTTAAAGCAGCCTTCGTTTTCCTGCCATCTCTTTTCACTTAGTTTTTGTTAATAGTCTCTTAATTAATCTCAACACCAGCCTCACCTCTCTCCAAACTTTCCTTGACATAACTGCAAAGTAGCATTTTTAAAATACAGAATGGTTCATGTCTCTCTCTTGTTCAAAACCTTTTAATTTTCAGGCTCGAATATGGAGTCCTTACTGCAGTAGCCAGTAGTCCCCATAACTGTCTCCCGCCTACTTGCTCTCACGTGTATTTTGTTCCAACAAGAGGGAAGCATTTCCATTCCCTAATCAGATCATGCCTCTGTACAGGCTGTTACCTCTGTCCAGAATGCCTTTCCTTGACTAGTTTGCTTGGCAAATTCCTGAGCATTCCTCAAAGCCAGCATAATCATTGCCCCTTCCAGGAAGTCACCCCTGGGCCCCTGCTCCCCACACCTCCCCCACCCAGCAAGCAGGTGCTCTTCTTAGCTGCTCTTATGTTTGGAGTGTACCTCTGTCACAGGCCTCACCACATCATATTGAAACTAATTGTCTTTTTGGTCTTGTTTCCCCACTGAGAACAGTTATATGGTCTTATTCTACCAGATATTCCCAGGGTCCAGAGCGAAGCATGCACTCAGTAAGTCATTAGTACATGAATGTGGAGAGTAAACCTGGTTCCTCCCAGGTTGAGTTTTCAACAGTGGGACCGCTAGAGACATTGGCACCTGGATCTTTTTTTTTTTTCCAGATCTGTCTACTGAAGGCTCACCAGAGCCAAAAGGTAAAATAAACAATACCCACATTTGCTACCTCAGCTAATAAAAAGAGTGCTTTGTATTTGTACCCAAAAGCATCAGACAAAAACAAAAAAACTTGGAAAGATACCATCTTTCCATCCAGAGTAGCTAATAAGATTTTTTTTTTTTTTGGCCGTGATGCACGGCCTTCAGAGCTTCCCTGACCAGGGATCGAACCCATGCCCCATGTGTTGGACGGGCAGAGACTTAACCACTAGACCACCAGGGAAGTCCAGATATTTCTTAAAACACTAAACGATCACATTCAAAGTATGATAGGGAACCAACTCATTATTTTGAAAACTGGTAAGTAGAGGGAAAGAATCTAGCATTTCACCTGCCTTTTCTCTTTAAACTTCACCAGCGGGTAATCAGCTAGTAGAGGAGGGGGATTGCCTCTTTATAAACGTATTCCAATCAGCAAAGGAACGTTAAATTTTAGAATTAGGGTATCACCATTATGCACCCCTAGTGGGTTAATGGATCTAGGTGTCGAGTATCAAGAGTGCTAATGTCACAAAAAGAGAGACAGCCAGTTGTCATGTGCCTCCCGATGGAAAAAATAAATAAATAAGACACAACCTGTGTTCTGCCCAAAGGGACTGAACCTGATTCTTTTTTTTTTTTTTAATTTATTTATTTATTTATTTATGGCTGTGTTGGGTCTTCGTTTCTGTGCGAGGGCTTTCTCTAGTTGCGGCGAGCGGGGGCCACTCTTCATCGCGGTGCGCGGGCCTCTCACTGTCGCGGCCTCTCTTGTTGCGGAGCACAGGCTCCAGACGCGCAGGCTCAGTAATTGTGGCTCATGGGACCAGTTGCTCCGCGGCACGTGGGATCCTCCCAGACCAGGGCTCGAACCCGTGTCCCCTGCATTGGCAGGCAGGCTCTCAACCACTGCGCCACCAGGGAACCCCCCCC
>NW_006780142.1:482361-494780 GCF_000442215.2 Lipotes vexillifer
TCCCAACCACTGCCCCGCCAGGGACCCCCCCCCCCGCCCCGATTCTTGATCAAGCCTTGAGATCACACTACCCATTTGCAATAAGTGCAGAATTGCACCACCAGTGTGCAAGCTGTGGGAAACCCTACAGGACAAATGACCCAGCTTTTTCAATAGAAATTGTAATGAAAAGAAGGATATGGCAGGTGAGGTGAGGGGTTGTAGGTTAAGGGAGGTTTAGGAACACACGAAATTTTTACAATAGGCAAGTCTAAACTGAAGTGTCTGGGAATTCTGCTTTGGTGATAAAAATAATGAAGACACACAAGGAAGTGATTTCTATGAAAGTCAAGATTGTGGCAACTTTTGTGGGGCAGGGGACTGAGATATGGACAAGATCGGTGAGGCTTTTGAAGTGGCTGGCGGAGTTTTATTTCTTTAACTGGGTAACAGTTATATTTGCTTCATAGTAAACTCATTAAGTGATACATTTGCTTTAGAATAAATTTTACAATATTTTACAATAAATATGACAAAAAGTGTTCTTTTTAAAAGTGATTGTACAAGGCCTATGTTTCCCTTAACTGTTTTCAATACTATATGCCAGAAGACTGATGTTGAAAAGTATTAAAAAGTGCCTCAGTGAAAGAATTCATTCATCTCACACACTTACTTATTGATTGCCAACTATGTGCCAGGAGTTGTTCTAGATGCTGGAGAGTCAATGTTGAACAAAACAGACAAAATTCCTCTCTGTACAGATCTTGAAATCTAGTTAGGAAACAAAGAATAAACACAGGCATACCTTGGGGATATTGCGGGTACAGTTCCAGACCACCACAATAAAGCAAAGCACAGGAATTGTTTGGTTTCCCAGCGCATATAAAAGTTATGTTAACACTATACTGTAGGCTATTAAGTGTGCAATAGCATTACGTCTAAAAAAAACAATGTACATGCCTTCATTAAAAGATACTTTATTGCTAGAAAATGCTAACCATCATGTGACAATGCAGGGTTGCCACAAACTTTCAGTTTGTAAAAAACCACAGTATCTGCAAAGTGTGATAAAGTAAAGCACAATAAAATGAGGAACGCCTGTAAGATGAAATATATTTTAGGTAGTGATAAGTGCTCAGGAATAAAAACTAGGAAAAAAAAAAAAGCATTATCAGGAAGGGGGTCACAATTTTAGACAGAATGGCCAGGGAAGGACTCACAGAGAAGGTGAGTTGGAATCAAAGGGAGTGAAATTGTGAACCACGTGGTTGGGGGAGAACGTTCCCAGCAGGAGCAACAGCAGGGGCAGAGTCTCTGAGAGCTCATGCTTCTGGTGTGTTCCAGGAATAGCAAGGAAACTGGTGTGGCTGGAGCTGAGTGAATGAGAGGGAGAGAAACAGAGGAAGTCAGCAAAGGGCCTTGCAAGTGATGAGATACTGGAGGAGTTTGAACAGAGGCAGGAAATTCTCTGACTTAACATTTTAGCAGGATCTCTTTGGTTGAGGTATTGAGAATAGACTAAAGAGGGACAAGAATTGAAGTAGGAACAACAGTAAGGGGGCTCCTGCAGTAATCTGGGCAAGATATGGAGGAGGCTTGGTCCAGTGAAGTGGGGGATTGGTGCTTAGATTCTGGATAATTTTTTTTTTTAATTTTATTGTATTTATTTTTTATACAGCAGGTTCTTTTTTTTTTTTTTTTTTTTTCGGTACGTGGGTCTCTCACTGTTGTGGCCTCTCCCCTTGCGGAGCACAGGCTCCGGATGTGCAGGCTCAGCGGCCATGGCTCACAGGCCCAGCCGCTCCGCGGCATGTGGGATCTTCCCGGACCGGCGCACAAACCCATGTCCCCTGCGTCAGCAGGCGGACTCTCAACCACTGCGCCACCAGGGAAGCCCCAGCAGGTTCTTATTAGTCATCCATTTTATACACATCAGTGTATACATGTCAATCCCAATCTCCCAATTCATCACACACACACACACACACACACACACACACACACTTTCCCCCTTTGGTGTCCATATGTTTGTTCTCTACATCTGTGTCTCTATTTCTGCCCTGGAAACCGGTTCATCTGTATCATTCTTCTAGGTTCCACATATGTGCGTTAATGTACGATATTTGTTTTTCACTTTCTGACTTACTTCACTCTGTATGACTGTCTCTAGATCCATCCATGTCTCTACAGATGACCCAGTTTCATTCCTTTTTACGGCTGAGTAATATTCCATTGTATATATGTACCACATCTTCTTTATTCATTCGTCTGTTGATGGGCATTTAGGTTGCTTCCATGACCTGGCTATTGTAAATAGTGCTGCAATGAACATCGGGGTGCATGTGTCTTTTTGAATTATGGTTTTCTCAGGGTATATGCCCAGTAGTGGGATTGCTGGATCATATGGTAATTCTATTTTTAGTTTTTTAAGGCACCTCCATACTGTTCTCCATAGTGGCTGTATCAATGTACATTCTCACCAACAGTGCAAGAGGGTTCCCTTTTCTCCACAGCCTCTCCCGCATTTGTTGTTTGTAGATTTTCTGATGATGCCTGTTCTAACTGGTGTGAGGTGATACCTCACTGTAGTTTTGATGTGCATTTCTCTAACTATTAGTGATGTTGTGCAGCTTTTCATGTGCCTCTTGGCCATCTGTAAGAATTCTGGATATTTTTGAAGGTAGAGCCAAATAGAAGAAATAAAGGACACTCCAAGGTTTGGACCCTGAACAGCTGCAAGGGTAGAGTTGCCTTTTCCTGAGGAGCAGTTTGGGGAGGAGTAGCAAGAATTCAGTTCGGGGCATAGTGCATTCGGGATGTCCGGCTTGTGGTTCAGGGGAGCGATCTGGGAGACATCAGCATGTAAATGAGATTAAAAGATAGGAGATGGGGCTTCCCTGGTGGCACAGTGGTTGAGAGTCCGCCTGCCGATGCAGGGGTCACGGGTTCGTGCCCCGGTCCGGGAAGATCCCTCATTCCGCGGAGCGGCTGGGCCCGTGAGCCATAGCCGCTGAGCCTGCGCGTCCGGAGCCTGTGCTCCACAACAGGAGAGGCCACAACAGTGAGAGGCCCGCGTAACGCAGAAAAAAAGAAATAATAAAAAAATAAAATAAAATAAAAGATAGGAGACGGGACAAACGACCTAGGCTAAGCATATATAGAAAGGGGACCAGATCCAAGAACTGAGCCCTGAGACACTGCACTGTTAGATGAAACACAGCCCCAGAAAGGAGGCTGAGAAAGGAGAAAGCAGAGAAAACCAGGAATGTGGTGACCTGGAAGCAGGGGAAGCGAGTTTTCACGAGGGATGTGATCATGGTGGCAAGTACACTGGCATGTAAATGAGATGAGTGCTCTGAATTGTCCGTTGGCACCAGCAATGTGCAGGCCCTTGGTAACTCTGATAAGAGCAGTTTAAATGGAGGTGGTTGGGCAAAAGCCTGGGCAGATGGGCTTAAGAGAAAATAGAAGCAGCAAAACTGGAGACGATGAAAACACACAACGTTTTCAGGAAAGTTCACTGAAAATGAAAAGGAGGGACATTGGGAGATTTACTCTTTATGTACAGTGGTTTGGGTATTGGTGGCAGTTGGTTCCAGGACCCCCTAAATCGTGGATGCTCAAGTCCCTTCTATAAAATGGCAGAGTACAGTCAGCCCTTCTGTATCCTCGGACGTGGAACCCGTGAATATGGAGGGTCGACTCTATGCTGTTTTATGAATTCAGATTGGTTTTTACAAAGTGTGTGTTGCTTTTTTAGAATTATAGTAACAGTGAAAATACTAGGTAAATATTGAGCCTCTACTATGTGGCAGGTATGGCTCTTCGAAACACTTAAGTAACTCTTTCAATCCTCATAACCTGTATGAGAGAGGTTACTATTATTCCCCTTTTATAGGTGACAAACTGAAGTACAGAAAGAAGTAACTTGCCTGACACCACACAGCTGGCAAGTGGAGAAAGCAGGTTGGAGTTCAGACATTTCACTCCAGCACTCAAATGTTATACCATCTCATTTTAAGTCTTTGTTTAAAAATAATATTTTCATGATGACAGTGTTAGAGCTGCCACTGTCGATCAGGAGAAGATGGAACACAGAAGGTCTCAGAAGGTTAATATTTGTAAATATATTACTATACTCATTATAAACTATTAACCCAGTGAGGGATGTTCATGTGCAGCTGTGATGGGAAAAAATCGCTTCATTTTATTTTTAGCGGTTCTAGGTACTTTTGTCCTAAGCATCTTTGCAGTAGACAGCTTTGCCACAAACATTTTTGCTGCATAACTAATTGGCCATAAGGCAATTTTGCTGTAAAAGATACAATAATAAAAAATAAAAGAGGGACATTAAAAAGGGCGCAATGAAACATAAGATATGAATAACAAAATTAAAAGGCAAAATAGCAAGTATTTCAATACATTTAAGATGTGTGTAGATTTGTGGCAATACTGTGTAAATAACTGATTTTATTTTGTGGGTTGTACGTGAGCAGTTGTCTTCCAAGTCTTTCATTCAGTGTTATACTCTGTCTATGTTTGTTGATTCATCTCCTTGTTTAGCATTGTACTTTTTCTTCTTTTTTGAAATTTATTTTATTGAAGTATATAGTTGATTTACAATGTTGTATAAATCTCTGCTGTACAGCAAAGCGATCCAGTTATACATATATATACGTTCTTTTTCATATTCTTTTCCATTATGGTATATCCCAGGACCCTGAATGTAGTTCCCTGTGCTATACAGTGGGACCTTGTTGTTTATCCATTCTATGTATAATAGTTTGCATCTGCTAACCTTACACTCCCACTCCATCCCTCCCCCACTTCCCTTTCCCTTTGGCAACTGCAATTCTGTTCTCTATGTCTGTGAGTCTGTTTCTGTTTTGTAGATAATCCATTTGTGTCATATTTTAGATTCCATGTATAAGTGATATCATATGGTATTTCTCTTTCTCTTTTTGACTTACTTCACTTAGTATGGTAATCTCTAGGTCCATCAATGTTGCTGCAAATGGCATTATTTAATTCTTTTTTATGGCTGAATAATATTCCACTGTGTACATATACCACATTTTCGTTATCCGTTCATCTGTCAATGGGCATTTAGGTTGTTTCCATGTCTTGGCTACTGTGAATAGAGCATTGCACTTTTTCTTTTTTGCTAAAATTTCTTCCTTCATTAAGAGAGGTGTCAGTTTCTAAACACTGGGACGCATATTTGTAACTGAGCATTGTATTGCGTTATGAAAGCCCCTTCACCGTTGTTTGTATTCTTGACATATTGTCACACATCCTTTGATAAATGTTCCAAAGTCCTATGGGAAATGTGGTTTCAACTCTTTACCTTCCAAGCCCTCAGCCTCTTTCTCCTCCAGTGTAGTGTGTTTCAAAATAAGAAACCAACGTTTGGGGCAAATTATCGTCATCTGTCAGCTCAATAAAGCTATCAATAAGTTTGCTAGCTAGAAGAAAACAGTTGAAACCAAACTCTTAAACCAAAAAGTTTCCTTATGTCCAATTAGTTATGCAGCGAAAATGTTTTTGGCAAAGATGTTTATGGCAAATAAGCTTAGGGCAAAGATATTGGACACGATTTTTAGTGACATAGCAAAACAAGACGTTGGCAGTCAAACTTTGAAAATCTGTTTCTTTTATTCTCTAGTCTCTGTATTTTGTACGCTCTCTGCCACCCTAACCTCTTTCCATTGGTTAGTTGCCCAGTGAATAATCCATGTTTAGAATTACTTTTCAACACTTGACTCTCTTTTTTGCTTTTCCAGTCACTACAGAAATGTATCCTGAATGCACTACTTTTCCCTGAATCATTCATTCTTTCATTTATTATTTTTGGCTCCAAGACTAAAGCAACCCATGGAATTTGGAGTGGCTAGTTGTCATTCATCCACTTTCTGTATTTGTGGAGCAAAGTGCTGTCAAAGATAAAGAATTACGTCAGGGCTTCCCTGGTGGTGCAGTGGTTGAGAGTCTGCCTGCCGATGCAGGGGACGCGGGTTCGTGCCCCGCTCCGGGAAGATCCCACATGCCGCGGAGCGGCTGGGCCCGTGAGCCATGGCCGCTGATCCTGCGCATCCAGAGCCTGTGCTCCGCAACGGGAGAGGCCACAACAGTGAGAGGCCTGCGTACCGCAAAAAAAAAAAAAAAAAAAAAAAAAAAAAAAAAAAAAAGAATTACGTCAGTAGCATATTAAGAAGCAAGACCTGTGTATGTTCATAATTGCAAGTAAACAAGTGGCAGCAAGGGAAACAGATCGACCACAGTATTTCTGAAATTTAGAAATTCTGAGGCTTGGAACCGGAAAACAAGACTTGTGATGGTGTGACAACTCACACAAGCCCAGTGCTTTGTGGACTAATGAGATTTTTCAACGAAAATGCAAATTCATAAAATGTTAGTATTAAATGAAGAACTGATGAGAAGCAATTATTGGAATGCAGTGTACTTTAAAAGTGAATTGGATTTCAGAAAAAGGACGATCAGCCAGCATCCCTCATCTTGCTTTGTAATTGCAATTTCTAGGCCATCTGAACAATTGCGTGACCCTTGAGAAAAGAATTAGTGATTGCAGTCACAGCTTCTAATCAGGCGTCTTAAAAAGAGCGATACTTGAAAATCTTCCTTATACACAGGGCATGCCAACTGTTTTTGCAGTTTCTCTCATATGTTACTGCTATGAGTTAGTGTTTTAGGTTTGCTAATAATTGTCTAATCTAATTAAGTCAAATACAGAACTTGAAATAGGGGAGCTCAATAATGTCATCTATAGAGAAACAGAACCGTTGTCTAATTGCTGTCGCTTTATGAAGCTTGGATTCTTTCAGAAAGTCTATCGCAAACACAAAAACTGTGTCAAGGTGACAGCTTGGTCTCCTCAAACAGTTAAAAATGATGAGGCAGGGATGTTGCATGTAATTTACTATGAAAAACGGGTATATTACTCGACTGAGGTAAAGATTTATTTTTGGTGGAATGGGTCTTGTTTTCCCCGGTGCAATAATATGTTTCGCCAAGGTATTTGTTTTTGAAATCTTGTTAGAGGGTATCTGGCTCTGACATCGACGCCCCATCTTTCCCTTCTCTGCTCCTAATCAGCTGTTCTCCAGCAGAATCGGGGGTCATTTATATGGATAAGCACCTGTTGTGGGAAGCAGTGTTTTAAATCAGATATAGAGAAAGAATTTAAGGGACGAATGATTTATTCACTAAACGAAACACGGAGCTGGTTGTAATTTGTAATTTAGCAGGGTATTTTTCTTGAAACCTGCTAGGGCTTTGAACTCCTTCATTTAAAGAAAGGCCTTAAGCATTCCTGGAAGCTTTTCTGTATTTCTTAGTTGCCAGCTGATTCTATCTCATCATAGTTTGGTGTATCAGGCTGCCGATGTTTTGACGTGTCTAGGTTTTATTTCTTTTATAATGGAAGTGAGTTCAATGGAAATTGATAATATTTTTTGTTTAAATAGTTGAGTGAATCTACCATTTTCCTGCATTAGCATTTAGCAGCTCATAACAAAAGCACTAATGACACAATATAGAATTCGAAACGATGTCAATGATTAAATAGCCAAAGCCTTTTTAAAAAATGTATATGTTTTGGGGCTTCCCTGGTGGCGCAGTGGTTGAGAGTCCGCCTGCCAATGCAGGGGACATGGGTTCGTATCCCAGTCTGGGAAGATCCCACGTGCCGCGGAGTGGCTGGGCCCGTGAGCATGGCCGCTGAGCCTGCACGTCTGGAGCCTGTGCTCCGCAACAAGAGAGGCCGCGATAGTGAGAGGCCCGCGCACCGCGATGAAGAGTGGCCCCCGCCTGCCACAGCTAGAGGAAGCCCTCGCACAGAAACGAAGACCCAACACAGCAAAAATTAAATTAATTATTAATAAACTCCTACCCCCAACACCTTAAAAAAATTAAAAAAAAAATGTATATGTTTTATAACAAGATTTTACTTGGGTCATGTATTTGTGTGAGTCATCGTTCATTAAAATTGGTTTGTATCATTTACCCTTTTCTGTTTTCCTAGAAGCTTGAGTTTTGTGTATATCTTCGCAGAGAGTGCTCGTTTGCTGTGGTTTTGTGATTTGGAAATACAGCCCTGAAACAACTGGGCTGAGACCATGATTCTCATTTCACTTTGGGCCTTTCTCACATCAGTGGGCAGAATGATTTTCCAGTCACTCCAGTCATGTCTTGAATCCCAGCTACCGTCTCAGGGGTTAAAAGTCAAGGGGTTATCCATTTAGCCATTGAATTCTCCAGGTAGAACTTTGATAGCCATTACAATTATTTTATTCTCTCTTCCCTTATCCAAGCATTGCTATAGTTAATGTTATGTCAGAATTTCCATTATGATTCATGTTTTTCTGGGATTCAAAATGGAAATTCTTCAGGCAGAAAATGGGCACCATGGTTATTACAGGAAAGCTGTTGTAAAGCCAATTTTAAGGTGAGCTGCTGAGATTTTGTGGAATTAAAAACACTTGGCCTGTCCCTACAGCTGGAAGAGGGTCATTTCTTCCCTTGGACAATGTTAATTATCAGCAGCTTGAGTTAGTATCTAGTTCCTTGAAATTTTAACTTATCCTTGTTCTAATTCCTCCTTCCAAAATGGATAGGACCAGGAATTAGGTAAGAATAGTCATTTCAATCTTAATTCATGTTTACGAACAGAATTTTGTTTTTTCTCTATGATATAAATTTTTCCTTATGACATAAAAACATTTGTATTGCGGAAACTGGAGAACTTTAATAGGCACAGTGATAGCTTATTTGTGTCAGAGAGGGTTTGTCCATAAATCCATGCTTTAAGTGGTTTTAGTCCTTAGATGTTGCATTTCCTTGCAAAATTATTACTAAAGTTTTAGAAGAAAGGATGACTAAAGAAGGGGTAATATGTAAAGGAGTTTGTTTCAAGACAGTTTTCCAGTGGAATCTATTTTTTTCCTTTAGAGTAACTGACCTTCCATTGACGAAAGACCCTTAAGACAAAGCAAATAGTGGGTTTTGCCTCTTTCTGTGAAGCTGACTGCTTTATGTATCTTTGTGTTGAATATTAAGACTTAGAACACGAAAGTATATATTGAATACTTAAATCCACATTTAGAAAGCACGTGGTTGGCACTCAGTAAATGTTTTTTAACTGCATGAAAAACAAACTTAACTAACAGTCTTTTGAGGTACAAGCACATAGGAAACACTGACTGTATAACTTCTGCCCAATATTGACTCCCTTAATTCCATCATGACTTGATGTTGGCTGCCAAAATGATATATGTGCCTAATATGTTCTCACTAAACCACATAATTTTTGTTTTAAAAAACCAGCACAATCAAGAGAGACAATTATATGAAAAGCACTTATCGACAAAGAGGGTAAAGCACAATAGAAGAGCTGGCTAAGCGTTTCTGAAATGAAAGCCTATTGTTTACTGAAAGATCCTACTCTTCCTTTACTGCTTTCAATTATTTCCAAGTTGACAAATTGTGATCAATACTCTGTTATTGGCCTGATAATTAAGCCTGTCTCTATGACTAGTAAATGCTGGGTACTAATTAACGTTTGTTTTGATTAGTTGGTATTTAGTTGTCAAAGATAGCTATTATAATGGCACAGAATATTAGAAGAGAGTTTTTTTGTTGTAGCTTTTGATTGTTATCAGAAATAACTATTTTGTGTGTGTGCATGAAGGGATGCCTGATCTCTGTTACTGCTCAGTGTAATACAACTACAGTAGTCTAAGAACTCATCTAAAAGCCTAAGTATTTCTAATTAATTTTTTCTGTGCCCTCTCAGCTTCAAGGCAGAGAGAAAGGATCTGTAATCAAAGTGGAGATGGGGAGATTCCTAAATAAGAACTAAAAGTGCTAAGTATGGTTGATTGAAATATCACTGATATAATTAAAAATTAAGGGATAGTATGAAGTCTTAAAAGTTTCAGAGATTATATGATCTATTTTATAATTTAAAAATAAGTCTATGTATTCTTTTCCATTCAAGGGGGAGTTTCACTGGGGTTCCAAGGTATGCAGTTATCTGTAGAGATGTCTAATGGGTCAGCATTGTGGAACTGGGGTATTTCCTAGAAAGACCAGAGAGTCGATGTTTTCTTTTAGCCTGAAATTTTCTCATCTGTTTTCCGATGTTCAGAGAGGTACTACAATTATGTGAAAAGTGTATGGACTCTGGATTTAGACTTGGCTTCAAATCCTGACTGCGAGATCTGCTCCCTAGCAGGGTAACTTTGGACATCATTTTGGGATCCGTTTCCTTACCTATAAAAATGTGACTGGTATTATTTCTCTAGTTTGGTAGATGTGAGGATTAAGTGAGATCATATATATTGAAGCCTGTATCATTCCAGGTTGTCCAGAGAAATAGAACCAATAGGAGATATATATACAGAGATTTATTATAAGGAATTGACTCACACAGTTATAGAGGCTGATCCCAAGTCCCACGATCCCCAGTCAGCAAACTGGAGACCCAGCAGAGCTGATGGTACAGTTCCAGCCTGAGTCCAAAGGCCTGGGAACCAGGAGGACCAGTGGTGGATGTTCCAGTCCAAGTCTGAATCTGAAGGCAGGAGGCTGATGTCCCAGCTTGAAGACTGTCCAGAAGAGAGAATTCTCTCTTAATCAGCCTTGCGGTTCTCTTCAAGCCTTCAGCAGATTGGATGAGGTCCACCCACATTAGGAAGGGCAATCTGCTTACCCAGTCTACCAATTCAAATGTTAATGTCATCCAGAAAAACCTTCACAGACTCACCCAGAGCAATGTTTAACCAAATATCACGGTGCCCTGTGGCCCAGTCAAGTTGATACATAAAATTAACCATCACAAGGTTTTATCCTAACCCTTGGCACACAGTTAAGAGAAGAGGCTCTGGAGGCAGACTGCGTCCCTTCAGATCATGACTCTGCCACCCTTTAGTGGTATGACATCAGGCAAGTTATGTCACATTGGAGTGTCTCCGTTTCCTCATCAGTAAAACCAGGATGGTATTAGTCAGTGGTATGTAAGGTTTCTTATTCTTAGTATCATAATTATAATAAGTGCTGAATAAATCATGGTAATTTTACATACTTTAATCCACTCATTCAAGATACTAACTGAAAATTTTACCATAAAGTTACATCCTTGACCTGAAGTGTTTGAAATGTCATAAATGAGAGGGAAAGTCTTGTTTTCTAGAATGACAGATTAACTTATACAATTTACATTCACTGAACAGCTACTATGCCCAGTGTAATTCAGGAGGGTTACGTCACAGGGAAGCAAGGGATTAACATGGACGTGTATCAGCTGTTGACATATCCTTTCTTTTTTGTTGTTGCTGTTGTTGTTTTTTGGCGGTACGTGGGCCTCTCACTGCTGTGGCCTCTCCCGTTGCGGAGCACAGGCTCCGGACGCGCAGGCCCAGCGGCCATGGCTCACGGGCCCAGCCGCACCGCGGCATGTGGGATCCTCCCGGACCAGGGCACAAACCCGTGTCCCCTGCATCGGCAGGCGGACTCTCAACCACTGTGCCACCAGGGAAGCCCAGACGTATCCTTTCTTGAGAGCACGTTTTGATGGGCTTGAGCATTGAGGACGATAGCTCACACGGCCGTTTCAAACAAAGAGACCACATTTTCCCCATATTGACCAAGGGAAACCTAAAAATACTATATTTAAAAACTAATCTTTAAGTACGTGTCTTAGTATTAAGTCCAAAACTTGGGTTTCTCTTTTGTGTCTCATTTTTCTTTCTTAACACATCATGTCCTGATTGAAGGTACAAATTTTAGTCTGGTGCCTGTTCTTAAACTCACTGATTTCTTTTTTTTTTTGGCTAAAGGCATTAGTATTTATTCATATTAACTAAAAAAGACACACTAGTCCTATTTTGGTTTTGAATTCCTCTCTATGAAATAGTAGTGTTATTAAAAATAAAAAGATGAATCAATACTTTAGTAAATATTTTAAAAAGAGAAGCTTGATCCCTGGTTAGATTAATTTTAGAATTAATCTAAATCTGTTTTATATAGCATATAATGCTATATTATTTATTGTATGTGTGTTATAGTATATAGTATATATTATGTGTAATAATATATGCACACTTTTTTTTGGTCAGGGTCTTTTATATTTGACAGCATCTCCCTCCCATCCTTAGGCAGGCTGGACTTTCTGTTTTCCTCCTTCATTGTACTTTTCCGGTAGGATTTCACTGGCCAACACTTAATTAAAGTTCATTTCCTCTTTTTATGCTCCAGGTATTATTATGCCGCTCCCTTCAAGAAGTAATTTGCGTGCTGTTTATTGGAGCTGTGAATTTAATCATCTCGATCCCATGCTATTGCAGGATGACTGTAATAAGATGTATTGACTTTTCTTTGGCACATACTTTTGCCACCATTGTGTGTTGTTTTGCTGGAATGCC
>NW_006780142.1:494790-516242 GCF_000442215.2 Lipotes vexillifer
AAGGCAGTGTCTGTCTTATGGCACATCTAAGTAAAAGCAGCCCCTCCTTTAGGACAGTGATGAATTTGAAGTTTTAAAATAAAAGTAATCCTGGAAAGGAGGTTTAAATTACACACGTTATAGAGGTTTGGAAAGGAAACAGATGGACTGGTGCTAGAGTCGGGCTTCTCTGCTCCTCAGTTGAAACAGAGTGGGATGAATAAACAAGCAGAATTCTCCCAAACAACCTCTCCCGTAGTACACACATACGTATTTCAGATTTCACCTGTATTACATGTGTACATAGGAACATATGTGTTTGTTTTATGCACAAGCCAGGATGCTGGCTATTTTGTAATCTAATCTCCAGAGAGGAAAAAAAAAATAGAGAAAGGAATGGTATAAGCTGAGAGGGATGGAGAAAGAGAGGATATGGTATGATAATGATAACAGCTGACACTTTTTGAGAATTTGTTACATGCTTTTTGTTCTCAGCATGTTATATATATTAAGAGGTATGTAGTTATGAACAATTTCCATAGCAGAGGGTGGAATAACGTCCATAAGGGCCTGAAAAATGCATCTAAAGCTCCATCTGAAGGTTTTACAAAGTCAGTGTCCACAAGGATCAAACAGGGTCCTGCAGATGAGTGAAGCAGTCCTGGGATAAAAAACCCTAAACTGAGCACAGGGGCCTGGCCCTGATTGTGGCATTGCCCAGAGGTGGTACAACCTCCAATTTAAAAAAAAATTTTTTTTAATTGAACTATAGTTGACTTACAATATTATATTAGTTTCAAGTGTACAACATAGTGATTTGATATTTTTATAGATTATACTCCATATAAGGCTATTATAAAATATTGGCTATATTCCCTGTGCTGTACGTTACACCCTTGTATCTTATTTATTTTATACCTAGCAGTTTGTAACTCTTAATCCCCTTCACCTATCTTGTTCCTCCCTCCACCCCTCCTACCACTGGTAACCACTAGTTTGTTCTTTGTCTCTGTGAGTCTTTTTCTGTTTTGTTACATTTTTAAAGAGAAGCCATTAATTAGGATATTGATACATGAAATATCTTGATTTGAAATTTCTGGAAATAATTCAAAATCTTCTGTTTCATATTCTGTGAACGGAGTACCACACCCACGCAGACCACCTGTGGGCAGGACTCAGCCTGTGGGCGCCTTGCTGCTTAAGCCTTCAGAGAATTACCAATGCAGCATCAGGCCTAGGAGAAAGCACGGCATGGCAAACTGGGATCTTCAGTGGTTTCTTTTGTTGTTGTTGTTGTTTTTATTTTCGGTACGCGGGCCTCTCACTGCTGTGGCCTCTCCCGTTGCGGAGCACAGGCTCCGGACACGCAGGCTCAGCGGCCATGGCTCACGGGCCCAGCCGCTCCGTGGCATGTGAGATCTTCCCGGACCGGGGCACGAACCCGCGTCCCCTGCATCGGCAGGCGGACTCTCAACCACTGCGCCACCAGGGAAGCCCCTTCAGTGGTTTCTTTGGGTGATGATTTGACTATTTTAAAGATCTGCCTGTCCATGATAAAGTGTTTGGGGGAAAAGTGTCATGGAAATCAAAACAGCCTAGTCAAACGTGCATGAATCCAAAACCTCATTGATGCTGCTCTACTGAAACATTAGGTCCTAGTTGGGTTTTTTTTTGGCTTGGATTCCAGAGTTTCAGTTTCACACAAGCCTAACCTTGGCATAATGCAGCTTTCCCCTTCTGGAATTTAGACTTGTTTCAGAATGTTTTATTACATGTACCGATGAAAGCAGGAAAAACTGGGTGATGTTTACTATGCTCATTTTTTTTCTAAGCACTTAATTGATTTTTTAAAACAAAAGAAGCAGAAATTTATAAATAAGTAAGAGCAAATGAATTGCCTAATGTGGCTGTGACCTGTCTTTATAGGCATTTTAGCCTTGATTACTTTGTTTTTCAAAAAACACTCAAGGCTTTTACTCGATGTTAAGCTAACTCTCTGCCTTGAGTTTTCTCAGTTACCTGTCAGAGCAGTTGGGATCACTCTGAGAAGCCTGCCATTACCTTAGATAAGGGCATGGCCTGGGCTTAAAAGGGGACTGTGTTAAGTGTGTTGTTTAGTTTGAAAAATGGGAGATTTCTTTCTCCAGGATACATTCAAGCATTCACCCTAAAGTGACAGCTCTGGTATTCTTTCTTGGCTTCTTCTTGAAGAAAGCAAGGGAATCTTGAGTTGGGTCAAAGTCCTGATTTTGTAGTAAGACAAATAGATATTAGACCTCCTAGAGGCAAAGAGAGGGAACCCCACTTTTCAAACTAGAGGGTTTTTTTTTCTTAACGTTTATGTTGAAGTATAATTGCTTTACAATGGTGTCAGTTTCTGCTTTATAACAAAGTGAATCAGTTATACATACACACATATCCCCATATCCCCTCCCTCTTGCATCTCCCTCCCTCCCACCCTCCCTATCCCACCCCTCTAGGTGGTAACAAAGCCCCAAGCTGATCTCCCTGTGCTATGCGGCTGCTTCCCACTAGCTATCTATTTTACATTTGGTAGTATGTATAAGTCCATGCCACTCTCTCACTTCGTCCCAGCTTACCCTTCCCCCTCCCCGTGTCCTCAAGTCCATTCTCTACATCTGCATCTTTATTCCTGTCCTGCCCCTAGGGTCGTCAGAACCTTTTTTTTTTTGGTTCCATATATATGTGTTAGCATATGGTATTTGTTTTTCTCTTTCTGACTTACTTCACTCTGTATGACAGATTCTAGGTCCATCCACCTCACTACAAATGACCCAATTTCTTTCCTTTATATGGCTGAGTAATATTCCATTGTATATATGTGCCACATCTTCTTTACCATTCATATGTCGATGGACACTTAGGTTGCTTCCATGTCCTGGCTGTTGTAAGTAGTGCTGCAATGAACATTGTGGTATATGACTTTTTGAATTATGGTTTTCTGAGGGTATATGCCCAGTAGTGGGATTGCTGGGTCGTATGGTAGTTCTATTTTCAGTTTTTTAAGGAACCTCCATACTGTTCTCCATAGTGGCTGTATCAATTTACATTCCCACCAACAGTGCAAGAGGGTTCCCTTTTCTCCACACCCTCTCCAGCATTTTCCTGTCTATTGTGAATAGAGCTGCAATGAACATTGTGGTACATGACACTTTTTGAATTATGGTTTTCTCAGGGTATATGCCCAGTAGTGGGATTGCTGGGTCGTATGGTAGTTCTATTTTCAGTTTTTTAAGGAACCTCCATACTGTTCTCCATAGTGGCTGTATCAATTTACATTCCCACCCACAGTGCAAGAGGGTTCCCTTTTCTCCACACCCTCTCCAGAATTTATTGTTTGTAGATTTTTTGATGATGGCCATTCTGACTGGTGTGAGATGATACCTCACTGTAGTTTTGATTTGCATTTCTCTAATGATTAGTGATCAAACCAGAGGTTGGAGAAACCTAAGCACAGGTACCCCAGGGGAAACGTGTTGCAACGTTGGGGGTCTGCAGGATGCACAGAGCCCCTGGGTTGATGTGTCCGCCTCCTTCCTGAATCCTGTGACAGATGAGGCCCCTTTGGACTAGCCACCCTCTCCCAGGAAATTTGCGTTCTCTGCTGCCCTAGGGATCTTTGATAAAGAAGCTTCAAAAGGCTTTGACTAAATAATTGTTCAAAATTTTCTTGAGTTTCACATTCGTTTGCAGGGGTCTAAGAGTTTGACTGAATTGAACAATGACTTCAATGTGTAACATACTGACTTTATTAGGACTAGTGTATTCTGAATTGTTTAAGTATATCTGTTTTTAAGATACGGTGGATGAGCGCTAACCTAGAAAAGCAAACAGAAATGGTATTTTTCTTTGGAGGGAGGTTTTAAATGACTTGTGTCTTTGCTATTGCTATTAGTGATAAAGCTCACATGTGTTGGCCATGAGCCATTCCCAGGGGTCTGGGCAGTACACGGTGTCTGATTATAACCGCACAGAAGGGGAAATGGTTGAGTAAGAACCTTGAATATGTGGAAATCAGATATTTAGTATGTGCCCAACGTGAGGGCAGTAAGTGCTTTACCATAAAACATGACTTCTCCGTGTGTGGATATGCATGCATCTTTGCTTCCTTCCTCATCTGTTCTTTTACATTTCAAAGCTCCTCGTGTTGGCATTTCATTGAAGAGGTTTAAAAGTTTTTATGTTAGGTTCCTCAAAACTAGATGCTGCTCACGTCTATTTCCAGTATGTGTATGTGTGTGTGTTTATATAAGAAACAAATCAAGGACTTATCAATCACAGTTCACAACTTACATTAAAATACAAAGACTGACAACATAGTTTGAAAAATAAAACTTAAGGGAAGTTTCCGGTCAGTAACCATTGGACTTTTTGTTTAACAGATGTCCTTTAACAAAAAAAGGTGAGTTTTATCTAGGCAAAAAACACAATAGGGCTTCCTGGTGGCGCGGTGGTTGAGAGTCCGCCTGCCGATGCAGGGGACGCGGGTTCGTGCCCCGGTCCGGGAGGATCCCACATGCCGCGGAGCGGCTGGGCCTGTGAGCCATGGCCGCTGAGCCTGCGCGTCCGGAGCCTGTGCTCCACAACGGGAGAGGCCACAACAGTGAGAGGCCTGCGTACCGCAAAAAAACAAAAAACAAAAAAAACCCAATAACAACAAAAACACAGTTGGTTTCTTCTGGTCTGAGTGGACTTCTTCCCTATTCATTCCTGAGCACGTTCACTCGTGTGTGTGTGTGTGTGTGTGTGTGTGTGTGTTTCCTTTCATCTAAGTGCAGTAGTCTGTTATAGGGCCCTAAGTCTAAGGTGTTTGTTGAATTTGTAATTGTTGAATTTACACACACAACCAACAATAATTTTCATGTGACCTGCATACTTTAAGGAAACTGTCTTGGACTTTTCTGTCTGATGTACAAACCATGCAGTTTCTATGACATAGAAACTTATTATCTGATAAAAACAAACACAAATCATACCAGGAAAACATTTCATTCGTTATTTTAGAGTTGGGATGGGCTTTGACTTTTCTCCTTACTAATTTATCTGAGAAAGCATTTAGATTGACTCTGAAGAATGCTTTTGGCCTCCCCTGTTTAAGTGGGGGGAGGAAGAATGCTCTTTCTAGCAGGAGTTAATGAAGTTGGACATTTGGTCCCTGGAATGTAACAAAGGCTCCAAAAGATCAAGATAATGAGGTTTCTTCCTGAATGCCTCTGCAGGGTTTTTTAAAGGACAGATGAACCACTAAAAATTATTTTGCCTCTTCAAGAAAAAAATTAAGTTCTTATTTATGATTTTCCTTAAAAAAGTGGAAGTCAAAAACAAAGCAGTTGAGTTTGACAAGTTTGACTTGTTTTAAGTAGAGGATGTCAGCTGTGAAAGTGCATTTGAAATAAATCTTAAAATGTGGAGAGACAAGAAAGCCATTTCTTTCTAAATTGCTATATTACTGTAAAACCGAATTTAAAGGGAATTTTGAAGAGCACCAGATATCACATTATTTTGACAATCCATCAATTTACGAAAGTAATCTGAGCACACACTTCAATTTATTAGAGATAATTGTTCTGGGAATGCTAACACCCAAGCTCAATAAGATCAATAATAAGTTTATACTTGAATTTGGGTTTACGGTTTAACTTTAATCCAGTCTATTTAACTTACTCCTCAACTATTCACATCCTATAGATTGTTCTTATTAGATATATAAAACAGAAAATTGATCTTCTAAAGTTCAATAATTTTATTTGAAGCAAATGCATAAATTATAAGTGATATTCATTGCTTTTTAATCTTTTGACTTTTTTTTTTTTTTTTTTTTTTGCCGTACGCGGGCCTCTCACTGCTGTGGCCTCTCCCGTTGCGGAGCACAGGCTCCGGACGCGCAGGCTCAGCGGCCATGGCTCACTGGCCCAGCCGCTCTGCGGCATGTGGGATCTTCCCGGACCGGGGCATGAACCTGTGTCCCCTGCATCGGCAGGTGGACTCTCAACCACTGCGCCACCAGGGAAGCCCCTTTTGACTATTTTAACATTATATTTTATGTATTTTTATCAGATGACAATTGCTTTCTCTTTAATTAACCCATCCTGCAATTAGTTCACACCGGGCCTTTTAGTTGTGACTCAGAGTCTCAACTTAGTAAATATTTGTTGATTCATAAATGATATGCATGCCTGATTACTGGAGAAAAGCTGCCCCAAGATTTGAGAATTTAAAGAGGCTGTGTACTACATTTCTGACTGGTGTGGTTTATCATAAGGTGAAAATTTTTTTTAATTAATTTTTATTGGAGTATGGTTGCTTTACAAGGTTGTGTTAGCCTCCACTGCACAACAAAATGAATCAGCCATGCACATACAGATATCCCCTCCCTTTTGGACTTCTCTTCCATTTATGTTACCACAGTGCATTAGGTAGAGTTCCCTGTACTATACAGTATGTTCCCATCAGTTGTTTATTTTATACATAGTATCAATAATATATATGTGTCAATCCTAGTCTCCCAATTCCTCCCACCCCATCCCTTTCCCCCTTGGTATCCATACATTTGTTCTCTAGGTCTGTGTCTCTATTTCTGCCTTGCAGATAAGATCATCTATACCATTTTTCTAAATTCCATCCATATGCATTATTATACAATATTTGCTTTTCTCTTTCTGATTTACTTCACTCTGTACGACACTCTCTAGGTCCATCCACGTGTCTACAAATGACCCAATTTCATTCCTTTTTAGGGTAAGGTGAAGTTTTATAAAAAGAGATTTCATAGTTCACTCTTGAAATGGCTGTCTGCACAGGATTCAAGTCTAATGCCTTTTCAGCTGTGCAACACTGATGATGAAAAATGGTTAGATTAAGTGAATCTTTACTATTCCCCCAACCTTAGTTTCTAAATAGAGCTGTTTACCTATTTACTAGCTGTGCGACCTTAGGCAAGTTCCTTAACCTCTCTGAGCCTTGAGCATCTCATCTGTAAAAGGGGGATAATAACATTGTTATGATAATTTAGTAAACTGATATTTGTGAAGAAATTAGAACAGTTACTGACACAGAGGAAGTGCTAAATAAGTGTTTAAGTGAAATCCGTATAAATATTTCTCAGGCAAATTTTTATACAGTTGACAAAAGTGCTTGTTATAAATTATAATGAGCAGAAAATTATCCTTGAGATAAAAAAAGGAAAGTAGGATTGCTAATGTGAAGAGAGAATTGAGTTTTATATAGTTACACAAGATTCTGTGGGAAATTGTATCAACTGAAACAAATGACCCAATTCCTTCAACAACAAAAAAAATTATAAAGAAAAAAAAGATAGGAAAGAGGAAAGTTATAGATTAAAAGAGTCTAAGAGACATAACAATCACAAAGTATAAACTTTATTTGAATAAAGTTTGACTAAATCTAACTAAACTCCAACAAAAAATTGTAAAACATCAATTGTCTATTTAATAACATTAAGGAACTATTTTTACAATTTTAAGTGTGACAATTGTGGTTGTGTTTTTAAAAAAGAGTTCCTGTCTTTTAGAGATACATACACAAATATTTACAGATGAAATTTACAGCAGATTTTACTCGAAATAACTGTGTGTGTGTGTGTAGAAATACAGATGAAATAAGATTGTTCAAGTGTTGTTAAACATTGAAATTGGGATGTAGCTAAGGTACATGAAGGTTCATTTTACTGTTTTTTCTACTTTTATACATGTCTGAAATTTTCCATAATAAAAAATATTTCAAACAGAAAAAAAGCAAGGAAAAAGTCTTTAGTGGAAAAACTATTCTCTCAGAGTTATTACAGTTAATAATAATATCTGACATCTATAGAGTGTTGTAGATGAATTATCTCATTTAATCTTTAAGACAGCTCTGTAAGGTAAGTCTGATTATTATACTCATTTAGAAGGTAATAATGTGGACTCAGTCTGTGCTCTTAACCAACTTATCTTCCTGAGGAGATAGATGCCTACATCAAACAGAACAGTTGTCCAGAGTGGATGAGTCAGGTAAGTACCACCCACAAAAATGGTATATGTAAACAAAGTGCTACTAGCTGTCTAGGGAGACTTCATGTTAATCACATCCACCTTGAATGTCACTGGTGACTTAGAAGATTAAGTTAATGGGGATGTAAATTGGTACAGCTACTATGGAAACAGTGCTGTGGTACAGTATGAAGATTCCTCAAAAAATTAAAAACAGAGCTACCATATGATCCAGCAATTCCATTTTTGGGTATTTATCCGAAGAAAACAAAAACACTAGTTCAAAAAGATACATGCACCCCTGTAAATTGTAGCTTTATATACGATAGCCAAGATACCGAAACAACCAAAGTGTCCATTGATGGATGAATGGATAAAGAAATTTTGGTATATATACAATGTTAAGCCATAAAAAGAAAATTGCCATTCTTGACACTATGGATGGACCTTGAAGAGGTTATGCTAGGTGAAATGAGTCGGATGGAGAAAGACAAATACTGTATGACAGAATCTAAAAACAAGAATAAAAAACAAGCTCACAAATAGGGAGAAGAGATTGGTGGTTGCTAGACTCAAGGGGTGGAGGGTGGGCAGACAGGGTGAAGTGCGTCAAAAAGTACAAACTTGGCAGTTATAAAATGAATAAGTCATAGGCATATAATGTACAGCATGGTGACTATAGTTAATAATACTGTATGTATTATGTATATTTTATTATGGAAAATATACTGTGTATGGTGACAAATGTTAACTAGACATATTGTGGTGATTGTGTAATATATACAAATATCAAGTCATTATGTTGTACACTTGCAACTAATATAATGTTATATGTCAACTTTACCTCAATTTTTATTTTATTTTATTTTTAAATGACAAATGAGGGTTTTTAAAAGATTACTTTTTTTTTTTTTTATTGATGTGGACCATTTATAAGTCTTTATTGAATTTGTTACAGTATTGCTTCTGTTTTTATGTTTTGTTTATTTTTTTGGCTGCGAGACATGTGGGATCTTAGCTCCTGGACCAGGGATCAAACCCGCACACCCTGCTTTGGAAGGTGAAGTCTTAACCCCTGGACCGCTAGGGAAGTCGCTATGCCTCAATTTTTAAAAAGTGAAAGGCTCATATATTAGCTCTGTGCCTTTGGACAAGTTACTTCCCTTATCTGAGCCTCAATTTCCTCACCTATAAAAATTACTATTCTAGTACCTATTTCACTGGGATGTGTGATGATGAGTGATTTGAAAACTGTGAGAACTTCAAAGGGATTGGACAAAGAAACACACTTGTATTTGCGTTCTCAGTGCTCGGCACAGAATGAGGGCTTAGAAATGTGTCCTTCCTGGCTGCCTTTCTCACTTCTGCCTGCCTCCCTCCTTTCTCAAGTTTGGTTAAAAATTAGAAGTATTCTCCTGGGCCACCTGGATTCTCTCGGACCTCAGCTTTCTCAGTTTAGAGGATGGCTGTGATGAATGAGTTAAGCAGTGTAGGTAAAATCACCTAGGACGTCTATGCTCTGTTGTATGCTGATTCCACACACACATGTTAGATTATTCCTAAGGCCTTTAGTGGCTCAAGTGATGGGGTTTTGTAGTATTCACTTTCTGTTTTGCTTTTGTGTGCTTTGCCAAGTAGAGTAATCCGTAGTCTGCAAATACTGAAACAATCATGGTTGAAGGGGAAATCCATGATGAGAAGGCAATATGAGAGAAGGCACAAATTTAGTTGAGTGAGGTAGAAAGATAGTGAATGAGCCAGGCAGATGTCTTTAGGAAAGTGTGATGGAAGGTCTTAGAAGGCTTGTAATGGTGGATTTTAGAAACTAGGAGTAGGTACTTAATATTCACAGTGGTAGCCTGGAATCAAGGTCTAGTATTGATATATTTTAACTAAACATCTAGAACATAAAGCAGGGATTACTAGGAGGCGGCCTGGACTCACCAAGAAAAAGGCATCCAGAATCAGGCAAATTTCCTTTACGATGGGGTTACCAGACTGGGTCATGGGGCTGCAACAACCTATGACTCTATCAGAATTTCAGTGTTCATGTAGCATACCCTCTCAATTGAGCCACTTAGACAGCAAGTAATAACATTCACAGCCTCTTGAATACCATACTAAAAGAAAGGTCTGCTTTGCTCTGGGTACCAATGTTTTAGAGGGATGCTGACCATGAAGATGATGTAAAGTCTGGAAATTGTAAGTCACGAGGTAGTTGACTGGGTCAGAGATGTTTAGCTTGAAGAAAAGAATCCTGGTGGAACACATAACACCGTCTTACAGCATTTGAATATGGGGAGGAGGACAAGAGAGGAGTTTTTAAAGCTAATTCTGGGGAAATATTACCACAGGGATCTCATGGCAACAGTGAAGAGCGTGACAGGGAATTCTGTGAGACTGAAGTCTACAGTGGTCCAGGCCAGAAGTGGCAAAGGCCTGTCCGGAGGGGCTGACCACATACGTGGAGGGGAGGGATGCTGTGCAGGGGATAAAGGCAATGGCCTTGCTGACCAACAATCATGAAAGCTGGGGTTGAGGGGACATTCTTTTTGACTTTACCCAATTGAATATGACCTTTCCTCCTAAATCTTATACCACTCAAGTGGTAATTTTGCCTTGTATTAATGATGCTTTTTCAACTAATCTTATCATCTCTGTTTATAAGCCATAGATAGGAACTTTGTGTTATTCATCCTTGTATTCCTACAGCTACTGGGTTGATTGTCAGTAATAATTTAATTGAATCTCTTGTAAAACAACGTTAATATAGCTTAATGAGTTGCATAAAAATGCTAACTCTGGTAGCATGTAGTTTTCATCATTTTAGTCTTAGACATGGTTGTCCTCTTACATTTTCCTTTTAAGACCATTTTCAATTGTTCTCAAATAGCCGTTAAGTTTTCAAAAGTATAGTTTTGCTTTTGCTTTTGTTTTTTTCTGAGAAGACAAAGGTCAGAGGAGAAATGCTTGGGTTTTGGAAAATATTTCTCTCCATGGGCACAATTCTGGCCTCTTCTGACTTAACCACAGCAGACAAGTTTTTCTTCATATCTAGACAAAAACTCTTTTATACTTTTAATGCCCCAATCACCGGGTTGAAGTTTCAGCCCAACTTAGCTGAATTTAACAAGTAATTACTTAGGAGTAATATATTCTCACCACAGTAGGTATTCAGAAAAGTGCAGATTTATCCCAATTATCGAGTCTTGTTACGAGGAGCCTTTGAGATGGAGTCCATCACATGTTCACACGTTGGGGAAAAAGGTGTTCATTGCTCAAGACCAGTCTCCTTGCACATGGGTAGTTGAGGAGGCGGGATTGTTCAAGAGCACAGATAGTTTGGATTAGAACCAGGTTCTACCACCGACCAGCCATGTGACCTTGGACAAATTACTTAAACTCTCGGAGTCTCAGTTTCCTCACCTGTACTATAGAAATAGTGCATACTCCATATGGTTGTGATGATGGTTGAATGACTTATTATATATGAAACACAGCAGTGCCTGGGTAGTAAGTGCTACGTAGGAGTTTATTTTATCATTATTATTCTCAAAACCTGTCCCAAGTAAGGGCAGAAGGAAGCAGTGAAAGAAAGGAGGGGAAAGAGATGACAGACAATATTATGCAGCTTTTCATCTCTATCGGGAGATGAAGTCCAGGGTGCATCGACAGATGATAATTCCCTGGAAAAACAATTCTCAAGAGTTTGTACAAACAGCCATTGATTTATTATTGTAACTTTCACATTTGCTGCATTCAGCCAGGGACAGAGCCAAGCTGGATGGCCCAGACAATCAGTGGTTTGCTCTGGCTGTACAATTAAGTCAGTGGATGGCTACTAAGCTACTTTCCATGTACTGACTGTTGTTGATTTAAAGGCTAAGGGCCTTCTATCTGCCTCAGTTGCATTTTAGTTAATGGCATTTAATGATATTTTTATGCTAATAACCTCAACTTGCTGGCATCCTGAGAGGTATCTTTTTGGCTTCTGTATTATAACTTTCTTTGATAACCAAGTTTTTGATAGCAAATTGTGCCTGTTAGTGAATAATTTTTATTAATAGAAACAATGCTGTAAATGTGCAGAAGAATCTTGTTAGGGGTGAAGAACCTCTATGGCATATTATAAGTTCTTAGTGATAGAGGTTGAATGAGTAGGAGTATATTTCAGACAGTGAATACCAAACTGCTTAATTTAATAAGGCAGGTATAAAGTGTATGATAGCCACAAATGTCAAGGAAGGCAGAGGCATCTTGAACTGTATTCAAAGGAATATATTGACTGAAAATAGAGGGAACAGAGTTACAAGAGCATCTTGGCATGATGCTCATAATCATTTGCTGTGATTAATGTAAGGAAAGTTGTAATCCCCTAAATAGAAATGTGATTTTTCTGTCCTGTTACTAAATGTGTGTGTGTGTGTGTGTGTGTGTGTGTGTGTGTGTGTATCTGTGTGTTTATTGGTGTATATGTACAAACAGCAATTAAATCAGAATTTTCTCACATAAAACCTTATTGTCATCACTGTTCTTATTGTTGTCATTCAGGCTTTTGATAAATTTATTCTTTTCTTTCCTCTTTCTTATTCCTGATTTGCTGCTTGCAGTGCACGTTTCTCACTACACAGAAACTGTTTCATTATATGGTATAAGATAAAATACATCAAGGTATTTGGCACATATGGGTGCTTTCCTGTTGGAGGAGACATAGAATTTTGTGTTTCTCTTAGTCCGTTTGGGCTGCTATTACAAAATATTACAGACTGGCTGGCTTATAAATAATAGAAATTTATTTCTCACTGTTCTGGAGGCTGGGAAGACCAAGATCAAGGCACTAGCAGATACAGTGTCTGGTGAGGACCCACTTTGTAGTTCATAGATGGCATCTTTCTTCTGTGTCCTCAAGAGCGGCAGGGGCAAGGGATCTTTCTGGGGTCTTTTTTATAAGAGCATGCATCTCATTAATATGGGCTCTACCCTTATGACCTAATCACCTCCCAAAGACCCCACATCCTATTACCATCATTTTGGGGGTTAGGATTCAACCTATGATTTTAGCGCTGGGGGCGTGAACATTCAGTCCATAGCAGTATTCAACAGAATTAATAGAAAACACAGTCTCTACCTGTTTAGAGTTTGAATGTGTTGAGTGGGATTTTTCTTAAGCAAAATAATTGCTTGTTAGAGCTCAAAATATAAATATGAGGTAATGGTAGATCTTGAATGCATATGCATAGATTGCATATGTATTCTTTAAATAACAGAGCAATTCAGAATGAGCATTTTTGTTAAATAAATGCGAATAAAAGTCTAAATTTCTTAAAAACAACGTATATCATTTATTGGCTCCATATTATCAGTTTGGGTTGTTATATTATCAATTTATCTGCCGACTTCTTTTCTTCTTTTTCTTTTCTTCATTTGTTTTCTTTTCTTTTCTTTTCTATTCTCTCCCTCTTTCCCCTCGCCCTCTATCCCTCCCTCCCCACTTCTTTTCCAGTGATACACATCTCCCTGGCTTCCTTCTCCCTCAGAGTAGAATTGCAATGACCCATTACTTCTCTGACTTAATCTGCTATTATCTTTCCTCTGCTCACTTTGTTTCAGACCATGTTCTGACACTTCAGTGTGGTCAAAATAACTGGGAAGGGGAGGGAGTTGTCAATACACAGATGGCCATTTTACCCTCCGGTCCCAGTTTATGACCAAGAAGGTCTGAGAATTTGCATTTCTGACAAAGTTTCAGGTGATGCTGCTGGGCAAGGGACCATATAACTGCTCCAAATCACTGACCTCCTTTCTGTTCCTAGAACACAGCAGGCTTGTTCCCACCTCAGGGCCTTTGCCCTTGCCGTTTCCTCTGCTTGGAAAGTTCTTTCCCTGATATTTTTCTTAAATGTTTTCTTAGATGTTGCTTTCTCATGAGAGCTTTTTGGGCCATTGGGCTTTAAGTTGCAACTCCCTCCCCCCACAATACTCCCTGCTTTATTTTCTTCCATTTATCCTTCACCCATTTAACATGTTATACTATATTTACTTATAGTGTTTTTTCCTCCCTCTGTCTCCCTACGAGAACTTAAGCACCCAAAATATAGGGATTGTTTATATTTGGTTGGCATGTTTCCTGTTGTATTCTCAGTACCGGGAACAGTTCCCGGTACTAGTAACTTCAATAAATACTTGCTGAATGAGCAAATAATCAAGATTAACTAAGATTTTATAACAGTGTTCCAAAAGAATTATTTAAACCACCCAAAAGTGGCACAGTCAGTGATGGTTATAATTAATTCATGCTGAAGGCTCACGGCCCTGAAGGAGTTTATAGGAAATCTTTGATTTTCAGGAGCCTATGTCCTGAGAGAGGTGAGATTATTAACCCCCATAAAGAAACTGATCAAACCAGATGACTGAAGCCTGGCCCTATACTAGATGAAAAAGTTAATTAAGGTCTCTGCTGGGCAGAGAAGCTAACTCTCCCTTTGCCAAGAACTTTCTTTTTTCTTTGTCTTTGTATTTACGGATAATATTTTCACGAATGTTCATTTTTTCTAGCAAATATCTGAGCTGACTTACAGTAAATAATTTATAAGCATATAATAAGTAAAAGAGGGTGCATACATAATTTTTCAAACTCTAGTAATATAATAGATGGTAATAAATGTTAATAGAAGCTATCATTGTATATTAAATATCAACTGATTAGATTTTGTTGTAGCCTTATATCATAATTTTAAAACCAGCTGCATCCATGGCTCTATATTTTAAGTTTTTGATGTAATAGAAATAATAGTAGTACAAGAACATATCTTTGTATTATTCCTTGTATTTCTGTGGTAAAACTGAGGATAAAAACACCTTGTTCTTGAAATCTAGATTTTAAATCTTCTCTGTATTGCCTTTCTAACAAGTGCAAAATCCAACTCATCACCTTTGATTTAAAAATAAACTGGTACCTTAATTAAAAACACAAACAAGAGTGAGATACCAAGTTTCGACTAATGCAATCATGTCTTGCTGTGATATTAGTTCTCCATCTTCCTTAGGTATTTTTTTTAACTCCTGAAGTTTAACCCTAATAATGTGATTATTTTAATCTGTGATTTATACACTTTTGAAATTTTCAATATATTGCCATGTTGGAAATTCTTGGAAAGCGAAAGAAATAATTATTCCATCGTCATTTGCGGTAATCTCTCTCAGACCCTCTTCTGGAATTGACAGAGATATTTTTCAAGGCTTGCAAGTAATAATTATAGTATTGAAAAAAATGACAGCTTGTGTGTGCTAACTGTGAGCTGTGTACTTTTATTGGAAACATGCAAATTAGGGCTCATAGAGGACTGCATAATAATAGCCTCTAATTAAGTCATATTTCCCTGAAATTGATTCATATTTACATATACTGGCACTGAGGATGCTATACTGGCACCATAGAGGGTCCTCTGGTGATACACTGGTGGGATCTGACCTCACGATGGGCTGAGTTAAGGTGGGAATGAACAGAGGCAGCTGCACTAGCTGGAGGAGACCTCAACACTTAAGCATTTCCCCAAAGAAATATGTTAAGAGGCAATTTGAAGCATATTGGAATTAGTTCGGAATCCAGATTTCTGATTTTAGAGCTACTTACTGTGCACTTCAGGAGTTCTCAGACAATTGGAAGCAATTTGTGGTTTGCTGCATTTATTTTTGCCTTTCTTCCCTATTGCAGTAAACTGTCAGAATATAACAGAATTGGAACGTGATGCTTGCTTCATTTGATTTTACGGAGAGTATGACTGATTTAACTTTGAAAAAGAAACATAAAAGTCGTTGCATTTGCTTCAACATTACCCCTGTTATCAGTGTTGATTCTGACATTCAGAAAGTCAGTGCTTCTTTCCTTTGCTGCAATACCACTTAAACATGCAAACAAAGTGCAGTGTTCATGGAAGGCAGGCCCTGGTCAGGAGTAGAGGGATTTATCTGGATCTAGCACAGTGCTTACCAGGCCATAGGCATACACTGAATGAGAAATCACCACACACACACACACACACACACACACACACACACACACACACACACACACACACCCGCTATGTGTAGTTATAGCTGCTTCGCTCGCAGTACAATACAGTCATCCCTCCGTATCCACGAGGCATTGGTTCCAGGATCCCCACCCCTACCCCTGGCCCGTGGACACCAAAATCCATGGATGCTCAAGTCCCTTATGTAAAATGGCATAGTATTTGCATATAACCTACCACATCTTCTTCTATACTTTTTTTAAAAAAATTCTTCTATACTTTAAATCACCTCTAGGTTGCTTATAATACCAAATACAATGTAAATGCTATGTAAACAGTTGCTGGTGAGAGGCAAATTCAAGTTTTGCTTTTTGCAACTTTCTGGAAAATTTTCTTTTTTGGAATATTTTTAATCTGCCTTTGGTTGAATCGTGGATGTGGAACCTGCTGATACGGAAAGCCAACTGTCCTCTAAGTGTTCAAGAGTGTGGCTGAGGAGTGCAAAGGTAATTTTCAGCATAAAATATAAATATATGGTAACTACGGTCACTGGTACTCTAAATTTTGATGACTTTTTTTTCCCTAAAAAGTGGGAAAATGCAGAAAATTGCCCTCCAAGATGGAATGACTTTTCTGTTAAAGATATAAAAGCCAAGTTCTATCTTCTAACTGTGCAATTCAGCACCATCGCCCACCCCGCCCCCCCATCATGAGTAGGCCTGCATGAGTCAGTGGTATTTAAGCATAGGCTTTCTCACTCCTAATGTCAATCACATGCAGTCCCAGACTTTGGGGATAGAACTTAACCTAGAGGAGTTTAAGATCATTGCATCAGTAACCCTTACTGAATGCAGGCTGTGTAAGAACACTTCATTCTTCCAGGGACCATAGGGAGCACTAAAAGAAAATACAGTGTTTCAGAGTTCATAATTAAACTGTAGAAATGGGACTAATATAAATAAAGATATTTAACTATAAAATATAAATTATATTGCTGACTTAGTCCTAAAAACTTTTTTTTTAAATAAAGAACAGGAATCTGTTTTTTTAATAGTTTTCGTTTGTTTGTTTTTAAATTTTATTTATTTATTTATTTTTGCCTGTGTTGGGTCTTCGTTTCTGTGCGAGGGCTTCTCTAGTTGCGACAAGTGGGGGCCACTCTTCATCGCTGTATTGCGGCCTCTCTTGTTGCGGAGCACAGGCTCCAGACGCACAGGTTCAGTAATTGTGGCTCATGGGCCTGGTTGCTCCGTGGCATGTGGGATCTTACCAAACCAGGGCTTGAACCCGTGTCCCCTGCATTGGCAGGCAGATTCTCAACCACTGCGCCACCAGGGAAGCCCCTAAAAGCATTTTTTAATCTTCTCTATTGAATGCTTCCTATGTCAAACTAGTCTCCTTGAGCAAATAATACAAATTGGTCTAATAATTGAACTATTTCTCAAGACACTTTTGGAACTGATGTCACATTTTTGAGCATTTGGTTAGACCAAAAACCATGTTTGGAGCCAAAGAACTGTTGTAATAAAGACGATAATCTCTGGCCTTAGCCAGTGTGTTTGCGTTATATAGAATTCCTTAAGGGTTGAGATAGCTTTTAATATTTTGACATCTTACAACTGATTTGGGTCATGTGGTATATACCACATGCAGCATATGCAGAAGTCAGGACTTTCTCCTTCAACAAAACCAGATATCAAGAAAGAAATCTTGGGTTTCCCTGGTGGCGCAGTGGCTGAGAGCCCGCCTGCCGATGCAGGGGGCGTGGGTTCATGCCCCGGTCCGGGAAGATCCCTACATGCCGCGGAGCGGCTGGGCCCGTGAGCCATGGCCGCTGAGCCTGCGCGCCCGGAGCCTGTGCTCCGCAACGGGAAAGGCCACAACAGTGAGAGGCCCGCGGGAAGAAAGAAATCTTGGTGTTCAATTATAATTTCGATACATGTGTTTTTGGGTCCTGAGGATGTGGGAGTTTTCCAATAAAGTCATTGAATATATTATATCTAGGTTATACTTTTTAAATATTTAAAACTTTAAAAAGTGGGTTTTAACCTACTCTTTTTTGAAAATGAAAGAAAATGACCCATTGTAATTTTTTTTGTTTTTTGTTGTCCAAAATACCCAGCATAATCTCTTCAGAAACTTTTCTCATGGCATAGTTCCTTTCAGAACAAGTGAAATTCGTTTTAATTCTACCATGTAGGAGTCGTTTGAGTCTGATCTTAGTTTTCTCATGTGTAAAAAGAGGAGGCTGGACTGAATGACCATGAATATCCTTTTTAGCCCTAATATTTATTTCTTCTTTGCTTAAATGTAGGCCCTTAGCCACCATTTGTCTTAATTAAATTAGTGGGATCCTTGATATTTTTCATATTTTTATGAATGAATCTGAAAGACTGACCAGATAATCATTTTGTATAGCAACATAAACATCTTCCACGACCTTTTTAAAAAGTTTCTTGGCACCAAAATTGTGACTTTCAACCTTCTTTTGTTCCTAGAAGCTTATTTTATCATGTCAAGGGGATATGTTGAAGATTTATCACACAGAACTCAACATTAATTTTTTGCTTTTAGCGATCACACATTTTTGTTCTGACATAAAGCACTATTCACTGCAGCTGTTAGCGTATGACAGTTGACTGGCTGAACTTGGAAATACTACTTGCTGCTCGTTGAAACACGTTGCCATATATTCTTACTGCAATGTGATTGCTCTTCTGCTTTCACAAGCTATTCAAGAAGAAAATTAGTCTCATTTCTTTATGGAGACACTTTGCATAAACATGCAGCCATCATTTATCTACAAATCATATAAAGTTAAATGTAATCAATTACAGTTGTATGTCAGTATTCAGGGTGCTGCTCTAGGGGTGTCCTTGCTGCCAATGGCTGAGATTGATAGCATCATATCAGGGACGCTCATTCATCTGCAGCTGGGATCCCTTGATGTAAGAATGTACTGACATGTTTTTATGGGTATAAATACTCACAGATGTCCCCATTCTCTCTGACTGGTTTGGATGCCATTTTTAGACTGGTTAGAACCCTTCCCCCCACAATTTGGTTAAGGGACAAAATTATGTTACATATAAGCCAACACTAGTGTAATCCAAAATTAATTTATACATTTGGCATCAATTCTGGTACTTCAGTTTTCTACTGTTCTTTGTATCATAGCAAGAGATTCTGTTTGAGAGTCATGGATGTTTGTGGATGTATCTTTCAAGAAGTGATGTGTGAATGGGCTGAGAAGAATTGCGTCCACTTAGGTGAAATTAGTGACCACGGCTGGACATTTTGTAGCCCTCAGAAATTTTGAGAAATTTTATTTCCCTATTTACTGATATAGGCAAATTTGGGAAACTCACTTTTTTTGGTAAAATAAAGTGGATAGTCTCTCCGTTTCCAGCCCCAATGTTTTTTCTACCTAGAGTGACTTCTTTAACTTGGTAAACACTAACCTTTACAAAATATTACCGAACCAAGCAGCACTGTAAGACCAGTGACTTTTTCATTTGACTGAATGAAATCCTACCTAAATTACTGGTTTAGACAGTGTTTGGCCCTATGATTTGTTGTTTAGTTGAGGAGAAATTGTATGCACCACTGCACAGCGACAGCCGGGATATACATACTTTCAACAGCTTTGCTAGGTGACAGAATGGGGTAACAGAGTCATAATTTATAGTCACTAATATGAAGATGTTATATCAATTACCTAAGAAAAATACCCTACTGGATTTATATCCTTTAGTTATTAAAAAGTGGCAGCTATCTTAAATTAGTTATAGAAAATAAAGAATTTAGCGACAGAAATTAATCACTGTCATGATCCATACACAAACTCTGAGTTGCAGTGCTCTGCAGAACACTTGTTTGGAAAAAGGAAAATTGCTATTACGGTCACCTTAATAGAAACAGACAATCAAACAAATCTTAATTTAAAAGATTTCATGCAGTCATAAATCATAATGGCACTGAGATTTAAGGCACAAAAAGCAACTTCATAAAGAAATGAGGCATGCCAGGGAAGGCCAGTAACACAGCCTGGTGCCCTCCCATCCCCCCATCCTATTAGCTGTGTTGCAAATGTTATGATATTTCAGCCCCAAGCTGGACTGTTCATTTTGCAGTAAAATGACACCATCTCCTAATCCTGCTATTGGCTTTCTTAGTCTCCTCCCATCCATTCTCCACCCATCCAGTAGAAGGATAGGCCTTAAAATGTAAATGGAGTCATATCCCCCCCAATCAAAACCTACTAGTGCCTTCCAGTTGCAGTTAGAATTATATCCAACCTCACAAAGTGACCTGCCCTCAACTCCTGCAACCCCTCTCCTGCATGCTGCTGGCTGCCTTTCAGTTCCTGGAGTATTCCTTCCCTCCTCCTGGGGTGCTCAGAGAGAGAAGCCATAGTGATGTTTGATCTGCATTTGGCTTTACCCATTACTTCTAATATCTTTAGTTCCACTAAAGCTAAGGCACATAGCAAAAATAAAACAAAAGAAACAACAAAAACCTCCTTATGAGAAAAAAGAGGTAGGGGCTAAGGCAACAAAATTGTAATCGCTTTATAATTGCTGTATGCAATCTGTATGCTAATTGTCATAGTAGCTGAATGTTGTTGTGTTCTGTTTACATTTTTTGAAAATTTTGACCAACTTAACTGATATTTTGTGACTGAGCACAAATATTTGCATGCCTGTGAGTGATAGATGTCCCATCATGGAGTGTTATTTGGTACTAACGACATCCTCTTGGAAGGCAGAATAAGCATCAGCATAAGCTAGATTTTCTTCATTATTCTGTTGCTTTGCCATCTGTCTGCCTAGCTTTCTCGGGCTTCTTTAAATAGGCTTCAGACTGGCCAGGGTCACCAAGCATCCAACTCTTACAGATGGGGCCTAGCGTGGCCAACTGAATTGCAGCTGTGTCTCAGTGCAGGCCAGGGCATACTCTTTTTGGCCACTAACTCTTTATGGTTTTGACAATGGTCTGATGACATTAATATATCAAAAGCAGAAGCTGTTGTCTTTGTTGGTGAGGGGTGTGTGTGTGTGTGTGTGTGTGTGTGTGTGTGTGTGTGTATTTGGTTTTTACTTTTTTTTTTACCAAAGATGCAACTGCCAACTCTCAGAATAAACAACTCTTTCTCAAAGTCTAGGTTCCCAAGGCAGGAGAAATGGGGGAATTATCTGTAGTCAGTGAAGGGAAGTCAGAATTTGGCAGTATATTTTCAAAATGGAGTAATCAGTGTATTCTATATGGATTATTTCCAAGACCTCAGTATGATCTTTCTTTAGAACCAAAGCACAAATGGAGTTTGGAAAAACAAACTCAAATGCAATTTCATTTTTTTCCCACTACCATACAGGATATGTGGATTCTCAAAGCATCATTCTTCTTGAACAGAATATAACCTCAAGGAAAATTCCATTTCTGTTCTTTCCCT
>NW_006780142.1:516321-524461 GCF_000442215.2 Lipotes vexillifer
CAAAATTGGAAAAATAAACAGGACTATATCTAATGTTTCTAAATGGCTCAGGTACAAATGACTGTTCAGGTTTTCAGGTAAACATACAGAATTAGAAAAAGGAACTAGAATTGTAGCTACCTAGATTAATGGATCATTTTTCACATCGAGGCCAGAAAGTAATGACTCAGATGTAGCTTAGCTTTGCTTGGTAACCAATGAACATATTGATGAAAATGGTGACTCATTTAAATGACAGGTCTCCCTTCCACAGCCATCTGTCTAGTAGCAGTATACAGTTAAGGTGTAAATTTGGATGTCTCTTAATAATAGCTTTATATGAAAGCACACCATAGCTAAAACTGCCACAACAGTCCAAAAGCTTATGGGATTTATTTGGTTATGGTTTTTTTACTATCTTTGTTAAAGACATCATATTTGGTAATATAGTAACTTTTAAAAAGCACAAAAGGAATGAACAGATTCAGTAACCCTAGCGAGGCACAGCCATAGGCTTTGGCTTTCTGGAGCATGGAACTAACAAGCTGCCGTTTTAATAGCTTAAAAGTTACTTAGTAAAGCTTCTCTCTTTTAAGGCATTGAACTGCCTTGTAGATAGGAACACACACAAAGTTGGGAGTTCGTTTTTACAGTATTGGAAACACTGACGTTGAATTTTAGTGATTGTTTCTCACAAAGTCGTGTGAATGTAGGTAAATGGGACAGTGTATGTCAATATCTAGAATGATTCGAGAACGTTTGGCTTTAGCTAAACTCCTGTACTTGCTTTGCCTAAACTTCCTCATTGATTTATATCCTTGACAATTTCTAGAGCCTTCTGTTGGCCTCTATTCAGTCAAAATTAGTGGAAAAAAATTTTAATAGGCAGGTACATTTAACTTTCTGTGTGGGGAAGGAAAGGAGATGATAAATTATTTTGAATTCAAATAAAGTACAAATATTTATCCTACCTACAGGAAAAATATGAAATACATAGCGAATCCCTGTAGCAGTTTACAGTAAACAATTCTAGTTATAATTTCTTAACAATTCTCTAAATAAAATCCTTTGGAACTTTTATTTTATACCTTTGTGGGGAAGTTCATTTATTTAAAACATAATCTTTGACTCAAACCTTTTTATTTAATTTCAACCTTAGCATCTCACATTTCCACAAAATACTCGTGATAATATATACCCTAGAGGGTCCAAGGCATAGTATTGTGTTATGTTGTGTTAACTATTTTATTAATTTCTTTAAATGTAATAACTTGCTTGTTAGAAATGAGTGACAAGAGACAGATTATCATTTATTTTGTGACATTGTGAAATCCAGAAATGAGGATATTATGGCCCAAATATGGCATTATTAGAGAAGATTAGAGACCTGAGTGTATAAAACAAGATATGATTTTTGATGTGATAAAGAAGCACAATTTTTGTAACATTTTATAATGCAGTGTAGAATTCTCTCTATAGCATAGAATAGTACATAGAATTCTTTACACAGTATAGAAATTCAGTATATAATATAGATCACTTATATTTAATTATAATATAGTTGTTATAAAATAATGGTTATATTATAAAACGTATATGGTAGTTTTAGAATTTTAAGTACTTTTTCCTAGAAAATAATTGTTACAAATGCGTTAGATTGTATGAGACTATTTATACCAGGTCAATCACAGGTTTAAAAGTAGAGTTTTGTGGACTACTTAGTAATAAAATAAGTAATGTTTTACATTTTTAATAGGAAATCCCATTTATAATATGTATTTGGGATGCCAGGGGTGTATCTGTCCATTTCAACTGTCGGAGTTGGTGTTCTGATCTCTCAAGATGTCCAATTTGTAGCCACAATACAATGTTCAGCTTTTTGTCCACTAAGAACTCATGGATTCTGTAATAATCTACACCCTTTAATTCTGTTTTTGATGATATCAAATGAATAACAGTGAGAAAGCCAGTTCTTTTGTGTTGTAATATTTTGTTTAATAGGGCTTTCTTAATTAATTATTCCTAACTGGAAAAAAATAAACTAAAAAATCACAAATCTATAGTCTCTTAGAGTCGCAGAGCTTTAGAGATAATTAATGCAACTCAGTCAGTTGAACAAATGAGATCCTTGAGTCCCAGTGGGATTAAGTGCTTTGCCCTGGACAGTGGCAGAACCAGAACTAGAACTCGGGACTCTTTACTTCTGGTTTACCGCTATACCCCTTACCCTACCCAGTCCTATATCAGTCCAAATATTTATTTAGTAGTTCATGTAAAATATTGAAGTTTTAGGTAATATGATGGGTACAGTAAAATATATTTCCAGTGTTCAGGGAGTTTGGTCTGTAGCTAAGGAGTTTACAGACTATTTAGATAAATAATAGTATTCATTGGTACAATTTATTAACTTTTAAATTGTACAGATATTAGTCATCATCTGACTACCTTTTTGTTTGTTTTTGAACACACAACAAAACAAAAGAGGCTTGATAAATAAATACACGCACACACACCTGTGCTGTGCCAAGGTATGTTGGAGTTTGATGGAAAAGTGAAAATCAGTGATATAGCTGTCTTTATTTAAAAATTTGACATTTTGTTCACTGTGTATTTTTTTTATTAGCGAAAGTCTGTACTTTATTCACACTTCTTTGGTTTTTAATCTACTGTCCTTCCAGGATCCCATCTTGGACTCATTGCCTTTAGTTGTTGTACCATGTATATATTTCTGCATTAATATTGATTTTTAAAATGTTACATTAAAATATTATTTATTATGATTACTGAGATTTGGGGGCATCCATTTAGATTTTCACCTGAAATGAGTGCTTTACTTGCCCCACCCTGGTCCTTGGTACACATATAACTTGGATACATATATGGACACAAACACACATTCACACACACATCTCTCTTTTGTTTTTGAGAGATGTCTATTTGACTACTTTTATCCAAAAGAAGACCCTTAAGTCCCCACTGGGCAGAGAGCTTAAGTGTGAGAAAGTATGTTCTAGGATACAATGCAAACTTGGAGCATATATCATAAACAACTCAGGTATATTAACTGGTGTTTATGGATGAGGCTACGAATTTCTGATTGTAAATATCGCAAGTTCCATAGTGTACGTATTATCTGAGCTCTCAGATTCAGGCTTCGTACCAGTGTAATAAAATGAAGACATAAACTTGACAAGTCAGAAGCCAGAGATGGGTCTACCCTTAATCATATCACATGTAGTAGCATTCCACTTTTACTTTGAAGATTATTCTTGAATTCTTATAATAAACAAATAAGAAGTTTGTATTTAATCTTCTCCAAAATAGCTCATCATTTTGCAACTTAAATTCAGGGTAATTATTTTCACCAGATGTTATTTACTGAAATAATTTCTGGACCAGACGATAACATTTAACACTCAGTGTAATGTTTTGATGTTCACTTATGCCCCAATGCATTTGGACTTGTTACCAAATCATTACTACAAAGCCGGAAGTTTCAATAATTTACAGGAGTCATTATGCCTGGCAGAGCAGTAACTCTACCAGAAATTACTTAAATGTCCCACACACATCCCATATTCTTTAGTCCATTCATCTGAATCTCTCTCTCACCCATTTTTCTTATACACAAAATCACAGAGAAACTATTTTGAGCAGAATTTTAAAAGAAAGTCTCTACTCTATCACATGGCCTAATTTCTTATATTCTGTTTACACATTTTGTACATGAAACAATTTAATCATGTAACCATGTCCATTCAATTCTTTGCTGATTGCCTTTGATGTTGAGATTGGTCTTTTGCCTTCTGTTTGGATGTGTAATAGTTTGATATCATCATTCTGATTGCTGCCACTGTTTGCACAGAAAGTTACCGTTCCTGGTTTAGAGTCTGTCTCTCTCTGGAGAGGTTTGCATGATGGAAAAAAATGTATGTCAAGATTCCTTGTCTAAGCTTGACTGCTCTATGCAAAATGAAGAATGTATATCTTTGCCTAAGTATTTCACTATACAATATGGCTCTGTAAAGAAAGGTATTTAAGAACACTTTTTTTTTTTAATTGTACTGAGTTTTACAATGTAGCTATCACTATTCCTTTGAACACTTGGGTTTTTCCCCCCTTTTTTGTCTTTAAAGAGAAAACTCTCCTATGTTGGCTTTGTACCTTGACTGAACTATTTTCTCAAAGTTTAAGAAAGAAGACTCTCATCAAGAGGATAAATTCTTGTGTTAAAAATGACTCTTCGTCATAAGTCATGTGAAATAATAAATACATATTTGGAAATAAAACATAGGGTTTCTACCTAAACATGACAGCATGCCCACACATGCATTTTTCCCTCCCTAAAGCTGGCTAAAGTGCACCAAGAGAACCAAAAAGATATTAATTCACAAGGGCAAAGAAAACCAGAAAGAAAGCAATGGTGGAAAAATATTTTAACAAACATTACTGAAGCAAGATGGTAACTGGCTTATCAGAGCAGAAGAAATAACTACCTTACCTGAAGAAGACAAGATCACCAAGAGATTAGACATCATGCTCCTTGGAACCCCACCTAGGGATGCCAGGTACTTCCACAGGCTGAGACGAGGCATGGGGCTGTAAGAGCAGCCCCGGTGGAAGGGCTCTCACACAACAGGTGTACATCAGTTTTTCTCCCCAGTTCATCCTCCTTGGAGGATACTGGGGCTCTTTTCCCTGGAGAAACTCAGGGATACCGGTTAAAGACTGAAGGGAGTCCCAAGGATAGATAAAGACAGGCTTCAATTGTAAATATTTAAAAAGTCAAGAATCACCCAAAATTTTAGGAAAGCCTCAAATTGAGAGAAAGTAGAAACCTGGAGGAAACAGAATTTTGCAAGGAGCAGAAGAAAACTTCAAAACTTCCACAGATATTTGAGGGCTGTGTTTGTAAAATAAGAACAGAAAGCTCTGAAAAAGAAACGGAGATCAAGAAGGCGTTTGAACATTTAAAATGTGGTAGCCAAAAGAAAAAAACAGCATGAAGGGGTGGGAACATAATGTAATGAATGAACTCTTCTAGAAAGTGAAAAAAAAAGAGAGATGAGAAATAGAAAATAAAATTATAAAATTGATCTAAGATGTCCATTATCCCCATTATAAGGAATTCCTGAGAGGTGGGAGGAAACAATGAGGAGAAAATTATCAAAGAAGTAATAAAGAATTTTCTAGAACAAAAGAACAGAACAACCCAGATTAAACAAGTCCACAAAGCACCCAGTCCAATGAATTCAAGAAGGCTAACCCAAAACACACCATCACAACATTTCAGAACACTAGGGATAAAAAATGTTTTATTTTGCCTTGAGAGAAAACTAGTCATTCATACCAAAGGAGGGAGGATCAGAATGGCTTTGGACTTTTCACTAAAAACAGTGGGTAAGGGAAAACAGAAATTCAGAGAAAAAGTGATTTTCAATCAAGAATTGTATGCCCAACCAAACTATCAATCACGTGTGAGTGAAGAATAACAGATGTGGCGGTATCCCCAAAATATACGTCCCATGCATGCTTTCTAAGAGGAAGCTCCCGGAGAATAGACTCCAGCAAAACAAAGGAATAAACCAAGACAGACAAATATGTGGGATTTGTGAAATAGAAAGCCTGACACAGAAGAATGTGGAAAGGAATTGTCAGGAGGACATCGATACGGGGAAATAAGTACAAATTGGAGCAGGAAGGTGGAGGGCTGTAGGAGAGAAGTATTTGAGAACCAAACAGAGCTGCTAGAGTATTTATTATGTATAAGATTTGCAAAATGTATTGAGAAGCATTTGACAGAGCCATTGACACATTGGGAGAAGGTAAAGTTCATAGAAGCTCAGCAGATGCACAAGCAATAGCTTTGTTAATTCCAAGACAAAATGCATATGCAGAAGGAATGGTAATCATAGGATGCTATTTGGCTCAGCAGTGAACAGTATTTCATTGTCATAGTGACATAAACAATGGCTGTTGATTTAACCAAAAGTTATGATATAACTATATTGAGAGGATTAGAGAAAAGGAAGTGTGTGCATGTGTTAGATATACTGCCATGACAGAAAGTCTACAGTGTCTTAGGTTACCTGGGAAGCATATTCTGTGCAGGAAATTTGCTGAGGCAAGTTCTTGGGATCCACACTTGAGGACTGGAGGAAGCAGGGTTGGCCAGAGGGAGGAGCTGAGAAGCTATGAATTTTTTCCCCCCTTATTTTCCTCCTTGGTACTCTGCTCATGTGTTAGAGATCAACAGTGGTTTAAAAAAAAAAAAATCCTGTATCATGCATGCATAGGAATAGTCCATTTTGTCCCAAATGAATCAGCTGAGAAGTGACCATCATTGGAAGTGAATGAGAGGCTTTGGAGCCAGACTGGCTTCTAATCCTGGTCTCACAATTTCGTAGTGGGGGTTATTTGGGGCAAGTCGTTTAAATGTACTGTGCTTCTGAGCTCACCTTTGTGAAGGAGGTATAATACTACTAGCTGCTCATTGAGTCCTTGGGAAAATGACATGAATTCAGACACATTATGCACGGTGACTGTGTCTGGCCCTTTGTAGGTGCTCACTGAGAGTTAGCCATTATTATATATTAGCCTGAAAAAAAAATCAGTGTCACAATGGATCAAGTGCTCTCAGGCCACTACTAGAGAGTGAAACTCCATTATTTTATTTAAATATCATTAATTTTACTACATTCAGTTCCGCATCATCTTATCTTTGTCTTCCTCTTCCTTCTTGAATATAGACAAGTGTATAAAATTGAAGCTTTTGTAAAGCATTTCATTCAATTATTTGTTTTCCCTGCACTTGGTTTCTCCCACCCTTCTCCTTTCCCAAACACACATGAAATCACCTTATTATTCAGTGATAGTAGAACCAGGTATAATATTACTGTCCTCTGCTACCATACTTTTGGAAGGGAAAATAAGGTTAATAAATTATAATAATTTGTACATGTTTTTCCATTGGTAGAAGAAAGCTTCATCACAGCCTTTTAAGGTTTATGCAAGCAACATATTCCCAAGGTCTAAAGGATAACGTTTAGACTGTTTGGTATATTGATAGGCTTTCACTTACTGTTGCAAAATTTCTATTTGCCATGCTTAGTAGGTTGTGGAGTTAGAATAGATTTGTGACATTTGGCCAGAAATTAGGATCCAGTTCTGCCATTAGCCAATAATGTGTCTTTTCTTGGTCTGTCTCACTATTTGGAAATGGAAATTATACTTTCTCTGCCTTTAGTCTACTTAAATGTCACAGAAGAGTAAACTGTACTGAGAGTTTGAAACGGCATAGAGTGTGGTGAATCTCGTGGCACTTGAGGCCCAGAAGTCCTTAGAGTAACTAACACCTGGTGCCATTGATCAATGTCCTTCATTTTAGCTGTAGAATTATATGCACCTTGGGAATAGGCTGAATGCTTGCGGGCTTTAGTTTCTTAGTTGGAACTAGAAGATGATTTTAAGAATAAAAAAGAAATGCAGGGGTATGTAGCTGGGGATTATGATCAGATCAGCTCCCAGTTTATCCATTTTAAATCTCCATTTAGCCAAATCTAAACACATTTTGGATTAGCTGCCTTTTGAGGTTATCTTGGTCCCTTCTGCCTTCCGTTCGTATTGACTGTACTTTAAATTTTTTTTTTAAAGACCTAGTCTCAGTTTAGGTTGAGGTCTGTGCAGTAAAAAGGAGGATCTCCTTTCTCACATAGGGAAACAGATTAAGGATCTGGGTCATGGAGCTACTCAAAGGGACAATTTCTGCTTTAAGTCCACATGGACTTATGAGTATCAGCATGATTTAAGTGATGAGAGCGCTGACTCAGGAAATCTGAGTCTTATCCCAGTAATTGACTAATTGGGTTAACCATAAAACTGAGATGATTTTATGCACTATTCTTTGGGCAATATTAATCCTCAGTCTGATATGAAATGGGAAAAAAACCCAATTTATTGTATACTTTGAGGGGTTTTATTTTTTGTTCATTGTTTTTGCAAATGGAGCAGATTCAAATGGAGTAGATCATAAGAGAAGTTAAGACTCAGTGTCGATTCTAAGATTATTTGCTTTTTATTTTTTAAATAATGATTACTATAGTCCTTTGAATGTTTATTTTGCAATCCATCTTGAGAAGTAAACATCTTTTTTTTTTTTTTT
>NW_006780142.1:524671-525194 GCF_000442215.2 Lipotes vexillifer
CCCGGACCGGGGCACGAACCCGTGTCTCCTGCATCGGCAGGCAGACTCTCAACCACTGCGCCACCAGGGAAGCCCGAGAAGTAAACATCTTTTAAAACATAAATTTCAGACCTTGGACAACTGAAATGGCTGGGAGGAGGTTTTCACAGTTTAGGAGCTGGTGTGCAGCCTCACAAAAGGAAACAATGCCAACAATTTGCCAGTGATTGCCCCTGAGGTCAAGTTTGTTCCACAGAGATTACAAAACCATGGATCGTAAATCCTTAGGCATCCGAGAGTCATCATAGACTTGTAGAATGGGGAGAATGGCCTTTCTAAAATTTCAAAGTTATTTAAAAGTAACGGCTCTTTCTTGGGCAGAAATGGCACTGACCCTTTGTTTCCTTGACATTTTGTCAGGTCAATGCCTTGAGGATAAATCAAGCTTCTGAAAGGTGCTTATGGACCCTAAAAGGGGTGAAAAATGGTAGGCTGAGGCTTAAAGGCCGCTATTTGTGGCAACTCGTTAAAAAACATTTCCCTA
>NW_006780142.1:525389-555630 GCF_000442215.2 Lipotes vexillifer
TCCCTACACAGTTCCGTGTTGTCTCTCAAGGATGCTCTTGGTGGTCCAAATGCTCTCTCTGCAATATTCGGCCTTCGGGATAAGCAGTGGGTATGCCCAGGGTGACCCAGGCTACTATCGGATAAAGCCCCGGTGGTGTGACTGTGTTGCTTCTCTCTGTCCTTTCCCTCACCCCCTTCCCTTTCCTCAGAGTGGCAGAACTCTAACCTGGCTGTAAAAAGTGATGAAGGTTCTGGTAATCATTGCGTGCAAAGTACCTTACTGTCTTCCTCTGCCTCTTCCTTTTTTCCTATTCTAATTTGAGTGTATTTTGTCCCTATCAAGTGAGTGGATTCATGTAGAGACAATATCTTTCAGATTCTAACTGTCTTAGCAGTAGGGTCAATGTTATTCCTTGTTGTATCTCCAGGGTAACGGGAGGCCAGACCTCAATGGAGCATTCTGATTTGGTTTGTTTTGATAGGGCTCAGTCAAAATGCAAAGTTTTTCATCAGCAAATAATAAGTGGAAAACTGAGTCTGATGTGCACCCTGATTCACACCCCTTTACAAACATTGGTCCCGCATCCAGCTGCACCCCATCTCTGTGTTACTGGTGACCTCCTTCTCACCCTTATATTCATCAAAAACGAAAGGGAAGAGATGGAGTCTCTACTGCAAACATTACTTGATTTTTTTAAAAAACACAGTATTTTATTTCTAATTAAAGTGACTCCAGCACAAATTTGCCTAATCCAAATGCCCCCAGTGTCACAGTGCCTACATTAAATTACCATATGTCTGCTCCCAGCACATACTACATGCTCGGTAAATGTTTTTGAAAGGAACTAAATTTGATTTAGATGCTTCAAAGTTTTGTTCTGAAAAGGTGAGTCTACATACTCTGTTATCACCATATGTATATATGGAGTTAATTCCAATCTTATTTCATAATGAGTCTCAGACATCATAGGTCTCCTTTCCTTCTCCTTCACGGGAGAGTAATTGAGTTCCAGGATATGAGATCTGCTACTAAATATGCAATTGCAATTTGCACTGAAATGTCAAATACATTATTTGGGAATACTCCAGATAACTTAGGAAGGTATTTAATTTAAAAATCTTCCTGAGGGGAAAAGTGAGTCTACATCAAATGAAACAGGAAGTACCCCTAGAAGTTTTAGAAGTCAGGTGGACAAATGGGCTTCTCAGAACTTTAGGAAAGGATGGGAAAGAATCTTCATCCTAGATGGTCACATATCAAAGAATCTAAAAATATCTCACACTTAAGTGCTTAAGTTCTGGATAAATATTAAAGGCAAATTTGGGCACTGTTAAATTTGGCGTCTGTATTAGTTTGCTAGTACTGTGAAAGCAAAATACCACTGACTGGATGGCTTAAACAACAGAAATGTATTTTCTCACAGTTCTGGAGGCTGGAAGCCCAAGATCAAGGTGTCATCCACTTTGATTTCTTCTGAGGCCTCTCTCTTTGGCTTGTAGATGGTTGCCTTCTAGGCTGTGTCTTCATATGGTCTTTCCTCTCTGCATGTACATCCCTGGTGTCTATGTGTCCAAATGAGGGCTCACTCTAACAGCCTCACTGTGACTTAATCATCTCTTTAAAGGCCCTGCCTCCAAATAGAGTTGCATTCTGAGGTCCTGGGGGTTAGGGCTTCAGCATATGAATTTGAAGAGGACAAAATTCAGCCCATAATGGTGTGTAAAGTTGTCTTGGAAACATATGACTCGGGCAGTAAGTATTGAGTGCTCACTGTGCTGTGTTTGGACTTGCTGGTATGGAAGGACACTTACACATAGTGTGGCTCTTACAAGGAGGTCCAGCAAGTCATGTGGTTGTTGTCTTGAAGTGAGATGGACTGGGATATTCACAAGCCAAGGACTCTCATCCACTGTCCATTTTCTACCATTAACCCAAGGGCTCTCTGCTCCAGTGGCTTTCCGGTATCCCTCCATAGCCATGTTGCAGGCTCAGAAGTGCATTCTTGCCAGATGGATGTTGTATGTGGAAATATTGGGGTACACACTAGATAAACGGTGCGTATAAATTGTATTTATGATTCAGTTCTCAACAGCCCATTACCTTTTAATTTCATGTTATACCAGTGCATCTAACTTTCCAGAAAGAAGGGCTCGGTTTAAGAACCAGTTCCATCAGCTATAGATGGTGCAGACTTGAGCAACTTTATGCCTCAGAATCACAGTTCTGTCATCTGTAAAGAGAAAGTAGAGCAGCCAATAGAATTGGGGGAACTGAATGAGATAACCTGTGTGAAATGCCAAGCTGACAAGAAGGACTTCCTACAATTTAAATTTTAACGTCATTAACATTTAATGATATTTCTGGCAATTTTGCCCCGGTGTTTGAACCAGACTCCCTTTACCCCCTCACACACACAATTAAAAATAAAATTGGTGCCTGTGTAGAAAGGACCAACACGTATGATTCCTTTCACTTCCCTGACGCCTTGAGATTACAGGAAGAGAGCCCGAAGTGAAGTGCTTAGACAAAGCCAGGAAGGGACACCTCCTGGCGTATCTCAGAAGTGACTCTGCTGCTGTGTAGCTGTGGGACCTTGGCAAGTGAATTAACCTCTCTAAGCTTCGGTTTTCTCATCTGTGAAATGAGAATGCGAAGAGTATCTACACCAAAAGGTTGTCATGAAAATTCCCTGCCGTAAACTACATGAGTACAAAGTTTGCACAGTGCCAGGCTAAGCTTATGACTGAAGTGGTCTGGAAATGTTTCTGCACTCTTTTCTTCCTTTTATGGTGAGATATGTAAGGAATATCATGAGTCCATTGGGAAATGGGAGAAGGAAGACAGAGGATTATGATAGGAGGGCCATGGGCTCAAGTGTTTGAAACTTTGGGAAAGAGAGACAGCGTACCTGCTCTGGAGCCAGACTGAATATATGTATCAGCTCCATGAAGCTTCCCAGCTGTGTGACCTCAGTCACGTTACCTAACCTCTCTCTGCTTCAGTTTGAGCATCTGTAAATTGGGGATGGTGATAAGGACACCTTACGGGGTTATTACGAGGACTCATTGAGTTACTATTTGGAGGACATAATAAGCATAATATAAGTGTTGGTTAACTGCTTTTAATGCCAGACTAGGTGTTGGAAAAAGAGCGTGCAGTTAAGGTCATTTCCTTCCTGATTAAAGGCATAGGCTGTTTCTACCCCAACTTTTTATCTCCTCAGAAAACCCCAGGTCCCAAGGGCTCTAGAGAAAATCCTCAGTTAATATCTGCCAATTCGTATTTTTATTTTCCCCATCTAATTTGGTTTATTGTATTGTACAGCTTTGTGCAGAGGGGTCAGTAGTCTAAGTGGGGGATGTCTTTAGCCCTGGGAATGATGCGAACGCCTGATGAAGCCTAACCCAAAGCCTGAGGCCAAATGTGTGCCTGCAGAAGCCTGTGTTTGGCACAATTCTTTCAGAAACTTTAAGACCGGGGAAACACTTCCTTGGTAACAGCAGTAGAGGGAACTCCCAGAGAGCTTGCTCTTTTGTTTAGATGATTTACTAAGCGGGTTAAACTTAACTGTCAGCTCCTTGACTGTAGGGACTGTTTCTCAAAGAGTCTGAAGTAACAGGGTGAACCCTGAATTTGGAGCCTGGGTTCCAACATGGGGCTCTGACATTATCAGCTTCGGGTGCAAGGCAGGTCACTTAACCACTTTGAGACTCTTTGCTCGCTTGGTACATGAGAATAATAAGATGTAAGTCAGCTTCACAAGGTTGTTGGGATCAAATCTACATTGTGTGTGAAAGTGTTTTATACTCTAAAAGGCATCTTCCAAATGTGAGTTGTTGTTGTTATTATTCTTGTTAATAAAGTCCCAGCAGAAAGCAAAAAAAAAAAAAAAAGACATAGGCTGTGGAGCCCAGTTAACAAGGTTTTAGACATTGCTCTTCCATTTACCAGCTGGGTAACACTGGGGAAGTTGTTTACCGTTTCTGTACCTCAGTCTTCCTCATCTATGAAATGGGGGTAATAATAGCAGTACCCAGATCATAGTGTGATGGTGAAGATTAAATAAATCAATGTGTCTGAAGCTCTCAGAAGAATACTTGGCACACAGTAGGTACACATATATGGTTATTATTACTGTTATTATCAAATGGCATTGGCAAAGCTAAGGTGAGAGTAGCTCTAGAGTAGGCATTGAGGAGAGTCCAGTTCTCTCTGTCCTGAAGCAAGTGGTGTCACGGGTCCTGGCCCTGGGGATGACTCAGGTTCTGTCCAGCTTTCACGTCCTCTGGGCCGTTGTCTTGGTAATGATCAGGATTATGCCTTCCTAGTAAATACTGGTTGTTTATTACTTTGGAAAACGTAAAGGGAGGCAGAATTTCAGTTTTATAAACATAACCCACTAAGAACTATTTTAGCACTTGGGCCAGTCTTCTGGCTGCCTACAGATTGTTCCTCATAATTGGGCCAGTATTTTAATCACATTAATTCATTTTGTTAATGTTTCCTTGGTTTTCTTCCTTTGTACTCTTTCCAAGAGAAAGTACTAGAACTGTGAGTCCTTCACACTTTAAGCTCTCTCTGGTTTGGAGATATTTGGGAGTCTTCAAAGCCTGAAAATGCTCCAGATAAAATGTTTATTTTAAAACTAGGACTATTGAAACATTTGAAGTGAGTTTTAACTCACCCTCTTTTTTTAAAAAAAATTCTGTTCTGTAGGTGGCTGTGTACAGTAGGGTAAACTCAGAAGGCCTTCAAGCGGTGGGCTTTGCAGTCCCCCTGCCCCATTATCTTGAAGAAACTATTGCTTTCAAAAGCGTAGACCTGTGAGTATAGTTCAATGACCTTACATTAAAGGAATATTTTAAAATACTGTTTTCAAATGTGGTGACAAGGGATGGAGAACAAATAGTTCTTCGAAGGGATTTTCCTGGAGAAACTGAACAGACTGAGGTTAATGTCCGGAGGTAATGGACTCTCCCGGTGGGTCATTAATTCCTGGGAATTGGCCTGTGCTTCAATTGCTATTGCTTAAGTAAACAATAAATAACATCACACAGATATGTAATGAACTATAAAATGACCACTTCTCTACCTGCATTGTAGATACGCCTGCAGCACATACAAGACTGCCTTCTATTAATCACCTCCCAACTTGATTGATCGGTTTCAATCAGTACCCTGTCCCCTATTTTCTTTTAAAATAGATTAATTTCATACTTTGGAGGTCAGGGACTAAAAGCGTTCATGTTAGGCCCGGTAAAAACGGTGTCTGTGCCGGAATATTTCAGACCTCTTCTCTCTCTCTCTCTGTCTTTCCTTCTCCCTTACACTTTCTGTTGCTCTGTAGCAGTTAGTTATAACTCTTACCGTGTTTCAATAATGCCAAGATTTGTGCTGATAACATTGGTTAGTGGAAATTGAATGAAACTTCCAAGGACAAGGACTCTTTTAATTCGGTTAATAATATAAGCTTTTGTGAGCTGCCCACCCACTTTCACCCTCATTCGGCAGTCATCCTGCCTAGCCCCCCAGTAGCCCGGAACCCTTAAGATTATTTCTTTCTTTATGAAGCACTTTGCTTGGTCTCCACTCTCTCCCACTTCTCTTCCTACCTCATTAGCTACCCCTTCTCAGTCTCTTCTGCCGGCTCTATCTTTCACTTTAGTTTTCCTGTTGTGGTGAAATATATATAACGTGAAGTTAACCGTGTTAACCATTTTTTCCCCCATTTTTAAGTGTGCAGTTCAGTGGCATTGAGTGTATTCGCAATGTCGTGTAACCATCACCATTACCTACTTCCAAACTTTTTCATCACCCAAAACAGAAACTCTGTAACCATTAAGGCATCATCCTCCATTCTCCTTTCCTCCAGCCCCTGGTAACCTCTAGTCTATTTTCCCTCTCTATGAATTTGCTTTTTCTAGATACCTCGTACAAGTGTAATAATATAATATTTGTCCTTCTAATTCTGGGTTTATTCACTTAGCATAAATATTTTCAAGGTTCATCCGTATAGTAACATATATCAGGACATAATTCCTCTTTATTACTGAGTAATAATCCTTTGTATGTATATAGCACATTTTGTTTATTCATCTGTTGATAGACATTTAGATTGTTTCCACCTTTTGGTGATTGTGAATAGTGCTGCTATAAACATCAGTGTACAAACATCCGTTTGATTTGCCGTTATCAAATCTGTTTTGGATTATACCCCAAGGTGGAGCTGATGGATCATATAGTATTCTATGTCAGCTTTCTGAGGAAACACCAAACTGTTTGCTGTAGCATCTGCTGCACCATTTTCCTTTCCTACCAGCACAAGGGTTCCAATTTCTTCAAATCCTAACACTTGTTATTTTCCTTTTGAAAAAGAAAGAAGAACCTAATGGGTGTGAAGTGGTATCTCGTTGTTGGTTCTATCTTGTTTTCTAAACTTGTCATCATTGGAGCACTTGAGGGCTTGATCTCTGTGTCTCTTCTCTTCCCACTTACTTCCACCCTTTTGGTGGAATCTCCTGTCTAAATACAATGGACATGCTGATGTATATTGCTAGCCCCAACTTCTAGACTTAAGTAAGCTCTTGCATTGTGGGTATTTTTACTTGGATATTCAATAGGCATCTCAACAATAAAATGTGCAAAATGATACTCATGTTCCAAGCTCCCCATCCCCTACCAACCGTGCACCTGCTCTTTCCACAGACTTCCAGTATCTGTCAATGGTGTCTCCATTCTACCAGTTTCTCAGGCGCCAGACCTTGGATTCATCCTTCACTTTTCTCTTTTCCTTGCCCTCTGTATCCACCTGCAGATTCTGTTGGCTCTACTTTCAAAATGCACCCAGAACTTCTGTTTGGGTGCATCTGCTCAGGGAGGACTTCATATAAAACAGCCCTTGCCCCAACACTCTCAACCCCCTTATCCTGCTCTGTTCTTCATCGCAGTTGACATCATATATATTTGTGTCCCCTGGACCCCAGTGTGAGGGCAGGAGCTTGTCTGGCTTGTTTACTGCTGATCCTCCAGTGCCTAGAATAGTACTGATTCAATAAATACTTGTTGAATGGATGGATGGAGAATAAGTGGAAGCTAGTGTACCTGCTCCTGAGGAAGTAACGAAATCAAGATTCTATATATGAAACAACTAAAAACAGTAAACCTCCCTGGATTTTTTTCCAGTGAAAATGGATTTTTCAGATAACTCCTACCCTATCATGTGACCAAAATATGTCTAGTTGAGCCCCAAGTGTTTTTGCCATGTTAGACATTTTCCTTCTGAAAGAGAGGGTATTGAACACCTTCTGAAAGAGAGGATATTGAGCAACCTGATCAGTTATATTTCTGTACCAAACATGCATTATTTGGCTGTAGCTACTTTCAGTTGTATAGAATCCTGCTTTGTTGAAGCTCTCCTCATACACACTCATTTTCTCTTCCACTTCTGTTAGCTTGTTAAGAATTTTGTTTTGAGTGAGAGAGGAAAACGTTGCTATTATAATATGAAAGGCACTAAACGATTTAGAAAACATTGATGGCATATGAATAATAAATTGTATCATTATTACCACAGAATTTTAAAAATGTGCTTGGGGTTACAGATTCCATTAAATTTTAAGCTCCTTGAAGGCAGAACAATGCCTTGGGCTCTGCATTCTTTTCAAGGCCTAAAGTCACCTTTTTAATTTGATAGACATCCACAAAATAATTGCTGAATGACGGTATTGAGTATTTTCTGCAAAGGAGAATCATACTTTTTCTTGGTTCCTTGTGGAGGGAAAGCATGAGGTAGTGGAGAGGATACTTGTAGGCCAGGGTTCTGGCGTTTTCTTCTTCTGTGGGCTTTGGGAAAATCGTCCTTGAGACACTGTGAAGTTCATTTCTGTTAGTAGCAAAAGGAATGTATGGGCCTCAGGTCTTCCTATCTCCATGGAGGATCCCTACAATCATATGTAAGTAATGTGTAAATTGTTATATGGATATTGGTTGGTACGGTTATTTTTATTCCTACCATGTTTTATTTTCATAAGATAAAAGAATAAAAGAAAATTTAAAAACATACTTTAAGCCTTATTCAAGTCAAATGGACTAAGCTTTGGAGCCCCTGCTGTTCCAGCCACTGGGCTGGACATCCAGTTAGGCATTTTTGCAGGCTTTGTTTCATTCAGTTTTATTTTTGTTGGGTCACACATACCCTCCTGTATAGATTATCTCAAAATCTCCATCAATTTATGACTTAATTCTTGAATTATTACTTTTTTAAGTTTAAAACCCCTTAAAGAAATATCCTCTGAGTCAAATATGGCTTAGTTTTTCAAAAACAAAGCATTGTGAATCAGTAATTTTTGAGGAATTATTGATTCTGTAAATTTTTTTTTAATGAAAAATCTAATTCCGGGTTATTGTAAATCAACTATGCTTCAATAAAAAAATGTTTAAAAATTAAAAAATAAAAAATTGAGTCAATCCAATAAATGGAAAATCTTTTATTCAGATGGATTTCGATTTCTTTTTGCCTAGAGTACAATATTTTCTACTAACCTTTAAAAATAATTAACTCCTTCATATAATAATAAGTTCCTTTAAAAGAAGTAGAAAGTTATTCAGGGAAAAATATGATAATTTGTTTTTGGAAATTTTAAGAACATGATGACTTATTTTAATGGGACTTGAGACCATGCTCAGCCTGACCTGCTAATTCTTTTATTCATTCAAATACCCTTTGGAAACTTCATTGTTCTTCAGAAGATATTTTCAGCTTTTATTAAATATAACAAAATAATTCAATAATTTGAAAAAAATATTCAAATTCAATGAAATAAAAAAAATACAATTTAAGTGCTGCTGGGTAGCCAACAGAAAAGGAGAGACACTCCGTACAGAAACTCAGTGTGTTCATAGTTTTCTGATTTTGTAATTGTCCTAATTTTAGACAATGAAAATTAATTTTGTCATGTACCTTAAATCTGATGTGGCCTCTGAGCTCTTGAGAGCAAACTCCCTTGTTTTATTTAAATTTGTATACATTATGACAATTCGAATCCATCTGAGACCTTCTGATGATGTATTTAGATTAACCTAAATAGGCTTAAGTAGATAAGGTCAATAATAGAAGCCCTGTCACAGAATTGTTGTTAGGATTTAATTTGTATATATGATATTAATTAACATAATATATCTATATGTTATTATAATTTGTATATAATATATATATAATTTCTGTTGTGTATATATATATATATATATATATATATATATATATAAAATTTGTGTGCATACACACACACACACACACATATGGCTTGGAACCAGCGCCTGACAATCAATATGTAATCCAAAGGTATTAGCTATGACATTGATGGTGGTGGTGACAATGATGATTGTGGTGATGTTCAGCTTCCCAGGATATCAAAAAGGAACAAAAAAGAATGTTTTGTCATTGTTTTTATCTTGCATGATGGGTAAAGGGACAATATGAAATGGAAGACATTATGCCATGCAAGTGGGTTTTAATTTTATTGCTAAAGCATATGTATGTCTTTTTAAAAAAATGACTCTAAGAGCTGTTGATGCACTGCATTCAAGTTTAATAATTCTGCTTTCTAAAATCCCACTGAGCTCTTTGAGATAAGAAAAAAAATCAACTAAAAGGAATAAATGGACAGAAGTCACACATTGGGGGAGGTCAAAGAAAATAAATATGTTCAGCACTAGGCCTAAAGATTGAAAGAGATTAATTTAAATGGCTCCACTTAGAGAATGTGACAAAGTTCCAACACTTTATGGCAGACACAGTATTTCATACTTAAGAGTTGTGTCCAGCTACATTCTCTCTTCACTCTCATATAGCCCCGTATAAATGGACGCCAGCTAGCTGCACACAACTGCAGCTCGAGAGAAGGATATGAGTATATGAACATGCCATCCAAGTTAATGATGCCATGGATTATAATGCAATAAAATAATAATCCATCTCTGCTCCTCGCGCAGTGCTTTTTAATTCAGCCATGACATCCTATATGGAGATGTTTATCCTGCCCTTCTCCCTGCCCATGGAAATGATTCTTCTGCAATCGGCAGGGGGCTATCTGATGTTTCACCAATAGGGTATATCAGCCCTGGTGATTAAGAGGATTACTTATTTGCTTACTCAGAAAGGATTAATGGCAGAGAGTAAAGGCTTTGTTGAAAAATCATGTGCCATTACTTTCTGGAGCTTAGGAAAGAGAGACCAAAAGGTATTAGATCATTTTACAAAGAAGCTTTTTATTCAAAAATTAAAATCTTGAACCAGCAAGTGGTCCCTTTCTGATGAATTCTGAACTAGTATTAAATAAAAAATCATTTTCTGGTAATATGCTGCCATTGTGTTCTGGCATTCTTTAAGCCAGAGTGTGCTAGAACTGTTTTACTCTAGCTGATTATTTGGGGAGATGATTTTTGGGTAGGGAGTCCTTTACACTTAATTGTATACTAAAACAACATGAATAAAGAGCATTTACTTCTTGCAACTTCTGGGAACTTTTCTTTTTACAGTGTATCTATGATGTTCCAATTTATATATAATACAAATCTTCATATTATTTTTGGGTCAATAAACATAATAGCAATTATAATGTTTTCTTTGACCCAAACATTATTTGATAGCAGCTATTAAATCTTATATCTATATGTGTGATTCCAAAATTCAAAAAGACTTACCATCTGACTGTGATATCTATTGTTATTTAAAATATCAACTTTAATAATGTACAAGAACATCAACAGAACAATAGCTGTGTTGAATCTTGAAATACATTAGACATTATCTATAAAATCTACTCCTTTGTGAAATTTTCAATTTTGAAAATAATGTTAGTATTTCCCTGTTTCACTTTCTGGTAAGCGTATAATGAGATTTAGTTATGGGGAATTTCTTTTTACTGAGATACGTTTTAACCAAAGTTCTTCCTAGAAAAAATTAGACATGAGGAATTGCCAAATTTTTTCTAGTGAGCCACTAAGTAAATGCTATTGATTATTAGATTAAGAATCTGAAATAAAATTTTGACTTGAATCTGCCTTGCCTGGGCCTGGCTGTGGAGTGAACAGAACAAGGAAGGGCCCTCGTGGAGGTCCACAGACTCAGGAGAAGGAAATTGCATGGGTCCAACGGCATGGATGAGAACACACTCATTGCTATCCTACTGCTCTCATTTCCCTTGCCTTGACCTTCTCTGAATACTTTCAGAGCCATTACCCACCCTTCCAAACAGTGGTACTAGAAGAGAAAATTTAGTTTAAAGGTATTTCCATTGGAAGCAGAATTAACTTCCTTAGAGTATGGGGAGATTTTGTTTTTAAACTAAAGTTGTTTTTTTTGTTTTTCCCATAGAAGGCACAGATGGCTGATATCTTCTTACATAATAATTAACTGAGACTAACAAAATGACACGAAGACAATTTAACATTCTATAAATATCCTCTCTGCTTTCATGATCATTTTATACAACACATGTGAAAGGTTGTTTAGAAGCCCTTGTAGCTTTGCTAGCTTATCTGCCCAAACAACACAATCTTGTAATTTGTGTTCCATATAAACTGAAACTTTTCTTATTAACCCTAGTGACATCTAAATATGTGTTTGTTTACTGCCAGACTCTACTAACTTTGTTGATATATTTTACCTTAAGCTGCCTGGCAAATTTGCAAATGCAGCAATTACTGCCGTGAATTGAATTTCAGAGGTAATGCCCTGGATTTTTCCTTCGAGACAATACAAATGATGCTGTCTAATGCCAGTGATAACTAGCCACAAGCCAAGTTCTTTTCCAATAAATACAAAGTTTATAATGAGATGGTGGCTTTCCTTTTATAGAGCGAAGGAAATTGGTAATGAAAAATCAAGACTGTTTTCCCCCCCTGAACTTTATTAAATCAAATGAATGACAGTTTGGTATTTAAAGTCAATAGCTCTAGCTAAAACAAACTGTATTATATGTGATTACATACCTCTTCTAAAATTAAGATAATAAAGATAATGAAAGTTTCCTTTTTAACTAGTTAATTCAAATGACGCAAAGCTTCAATTAGGCATTATATTTTTTGCTATTTTCAGTGCATTGCTAAAGTGGATTATAATTGTTGCCCCAATTACTTGAAAATTAAGGATTCCTTGCTGCATCCATATGTTCTGATTATTTCTACCAATTTCTTAAAAAGAAGTATGAACATGTTGACTGTCATCCCTCCCACTAAAATATCTGAAAATAAAGCTCCCGCCATGCCTCTCACTCTCCACTTCTGGAACCATGCTGGCTTCCTGTTAGAGGATTGAAACTACCTGTCAGACTACCCTATGCCAGAGCACCCTCCTTCTTTACCTGCTTCACTTACCCCCAGAGCTGGAATCCTGTCCTAGACCTCCTCACTGTCATGGGCTCCACGTCCCAGCTCTTGGTATACCAGAAACGGTGCTTCACCCACCTCTGGGACCTCTGCCCGACCCCCGATGCTGCCCTGCAGCAGGTCCCCGGCATAGATCACCTTTAGTAGGGCCCACCTCTACTACGTTGTTTACATGAACCTGATTTCCTTCCTAGACCCTCACAAGTCCTCACATCTCGGCCTTGATTTTGACATTCCCCAGGCATGAACCTCCTTGGTGAATACCTAAGCCCAGACCTCCTTTTTTTTTTTTAATTAATTAAATAATTTATTTTTGGCTGCATTGGATCTTCGTTGCTGCGCGCGGGCTTTCTCTAGTTGCGGCGAGCGGGGACTACTCTTCACTGCGGTGCACGGGCTTCTCATTGCGGTGGCCTCTCTCGTTGTGGAGCTTGGGCTCTAGGCACGTGGGCTTCACTAGTTGCGGCACATGGGCTCAGTAGTTGTGGCTCGCAGGCTCTAGAGCACAGGCTCAGTAGTTGTGGTATGCGGGCTCAGTAGTTGTGGCTCGCAGGCTGTAGAGCACAGGCTCAGTAGTTGTGGTGCGTGGGCTTAGCTGCTCCGTGGCATGTGGGATCTTCCCGGACCAGGGCTCGAACCCATGTCCCCCCCGTTGGCAGGGGGGCTCCCAACCACTGCGCCACCAGGGAATTCCCCCAGACCTCCTTTCGATATTGAGAATTTAATTTTAGAAGTGTGCACATACATCTTATAGCTATATACATACTCATATAAAGTTGAGATATAAACAGTGTGGTGACATCTGAGAGGATGCTTAATGAGCACGCAGAATAAAAGGTATAAATGCTGGTGTTTAAAATACTTCTTGGGACACGAAAGCAAAATGATGAGAAAAGAAGGCACTGGTTATTAACAGTGGTTTTACAGGAGGGTCTCAAGAGACTGTTAATTTTATTCCTATCAGATAATGACTTTTGATAAATTCCTAGTTTCTAAGTTAAGAATTTAAATATAAAAATTGCTTCTTGAATTAGCCACATAATTGTCATCTACACTATGCGGAATTCTCCTGATGGTTCTTGCAGTGATGGTGACATGAACATGTATTTTCTGGCTGATTTTCAACTTTGGTTCATCCCTCTCCAGATGACTAAATTGCCTCTGTAATTTCGGCAGGAAAGCATGATCACTTTTTCACATTTTCTGTTTACTTTGGAGTTTGAGCTTTAAGAAACTAAGACATTTGGTGTAAAACAGAGAGCTAGTGGGAAGCAGCCACATAGCACAGGGAGATCAGCTCGGTGCTTTGTGACCACCTAGAGGTGGGATAGGGAGGGTGGGAGGGAGGGAGATGCAAGAGGGAGGGGATATAGGGATATATGTATATGTATAACTGATTCACTTTGTTATAAAGCAGAAACTAACACACCACTGCGAAGCAATTATACTCCAATAAAGATGTTAAAAAAACAAAACAACAACAACAACAAAAAAACCCAAAATTTGCATCTCAAAAAAAAAAAAGAAAGAAAGAAACTAAGACATTTGGGTTCTGCAAAATGTTTCCTAAACCAATTCATCTCCAGCTCCCTTGCTCTTAACATATTCCCCAAGGGTCTGCCTATTGTTTTAGCAGATTTTGATACCTTTATAACATTTCTATCAGCTAAAGTTTGAAGTACCTGGCTTTCATTTACTATTATTGCCTGTGCTTTTGTTTATTTAATTATGAACATTCCATAATAGTCTATTGTCCTTGAGAAACACTAAATGCTTTTTAAAATTGGGAGTCTGTATGATAGTTATTTCCATATGGATGAATATAGTGATCTGCAGTCGAATTTATTCATCTGGAAAGTCCAAACTTCATTTTGTGAGGCGAATATAAGCTCATGGACTCCCTTGTGGTAAATCTAGATGATTATTCTCGTTGCTTCAGAATATATCATGCATACCTAGTTAAGAGACCCTGCAGCAAAATTGTCCTTTCCGAATTTCATCAGGCAAAGTGTATGTATTTGCCTTGGCTTTAAACTTGGTAAAGGAGAGAAGCTGATGTGGAAAATTTTCTCAGGTGCAGAGACTAGCAGACTGTTAGCATATGGTTGGCATGGTTTCATTTCCTTGTCCTAAATGACATGAATTGGACTCATTTTGATGCCTCCCATATTGCTGCCAATGTTTTCCTAATTTATTCTGAAGTCCTTCAGTCTTTTTCAAGCTTTTTTAAGCAGGAGGTGGGAGTGAGGGAATCTTGCCTTTGACATCACCTAGACTGGAATATGCTGCTAGTTTCACATGATAGTTTAAGTACAGCAAAAGGCAAACCACACTCTACAGTCATATTGGTTTCTTAAACTTTTAAGTTCCCGACATATAGAATATTTGCAAGGATATTTACCCTTAGTCTTGGTCAAATACCTTGAATGTAGAATTAAGTGATTTCATTAAAGTGCACTGGAGGAGAAAAGTAATATATGGCAGAAAATGTACAAGTGTAAGGAATTTAGCCAGAGTTGTGATGTAATGTTAAGCAAATAACCTTCAAAACTTATCCTGATAGATTTATTTATACGTGCATAGAAAGTACCTAAAATGTGCGGTGTGGGCTCCAATCATAAAGAGTTTTGTTACAGAAGAGGCTCAGTGAAGTGGCTAATTTATTCTTGCCAATTGCCCATGGAAAGGGAATTAAGCCTTGTTAACTTGAAATAGAATAGATGTCCTCCATGATGGAAGAGGACAGTGCCTCTGAAATAGACAGATGCAGAGTCCTCCAAGTTTGTCTCACCGGGGGTAGTCAAAGGGATTTCCAAAAATTACTTTATAAATCTTACTTTTTGATAATTTCTGAAATTGAATTCAGTTGAGCTGAAGCCTTTATTGCATTGAATTTTCATGCAAGTCAAGGACCAGTGGACATGAATAAGAATTAAAGAGATCCACAAATAGAGCCCTAAAAAAATCCACTTACATTGCATTTGGATACTACCACTGGACTGAGTCCTGAATTGTCATTGACGGGTTTCTCAGTCTTGTCAGTATTGATGGCATCCCAGGGTGCCAGCAAATAGAGAGCAATTTTCTGCAGTAGTGTTGTGACCAGTTTGTATTAAGATGAAATATTGTCATGAGGCCAATATATGAAAGCCCTGCATTTGCTTCTGTCCAATGCAAGACATTTTTTTTTCTCTGTTTGGTCAAGCACAGGGTATCCTCTCCAAAAAGAGATTTGGAAAGGATACATTGGCATTTTGACTGTGCAGTATTCATTGTGTCTTTATTGAACACAGCATTTTTATTGTAAAGGCAGAGTGAGTGAAGTGTACTATCACTAGTTACATAGTATTAAGACTCATTTGACCATTTACAGAAATCTACTGTGCTTCTTTATCAGCTATCAAAGAGCAAATTTGGTTTACATCAGGGGTTATAAAAGGACTAGATGAATGGCTAAGAAGGCTTTTCTTGTGATTTGGGACAATAATTTGAAAAAGTCTGCTTAGATGTCAACCCAGACAGCTGAGCTTGCTATTTGATTAAGGAATCTGAGTTGCATGGGTGGGGTTATTGGAAATGGCAGACTCTGCACTGACAGATGTCTGCCCTGAAGGTCTGCAGTTCTTTATCTTTTGTTTCCAAAATGTTTAGGGTGAAAAAAAAAAAAAAGTTTAGGGTGCAATGTTTACATTGAAACAGAACCCTGGGATCTTTAAGTCCATTGCACTTATAATTAAGGCTACCTAAAGGACTTTGAAACCTGGGACAACTGCAGATAGCTTAGAGCACCAATAAAATGTAAACAGAAATGCTAAAAGAGGATGTTCCTGCAGACTTTGGCATATTACTTTCTCTAATGAAACATCATATACACGCACCTCAAATAGGATATTGAGAGACAAATGGAAGTTGACTATACAATTAATCATGAAGTGTTTGGAACTTTTTTCCCTTGAGGACTCTGGATGTTTTAATTGTGACTATAAAATACAAGGACTTAAAAAAAAAAAAGAAACATGAAAAAAGAATAAAAAAGAAAAGAAAATGAAACATGCCAGCATTTATCCCTACACAGGTCTAGCCTTGGTGGGATAATTGATGGGATAAGCGCCTGTGTAGATACTTTCACAGTAAGATTTTCCCATTCAATATAGTCACTTTCAAGAGATGACACAGCGGGGCTTCTGTGGTGGCGCAGTGGTTGGGAGTCCGCCTGCCGATGCAGGGTACACGGGTTCGTGCCCCGGTCGGGGAAGATCCCACATGCCGTGGAGCGGCTGGGCCCGTGAGCCCTGGCCACTGAGCCTGTGCATCCGGAGCCTGTGTTCCACAACGGGAGAGGCCACAACAGTGAGAGGCCCGCGTACAGCAAAAAAAAAAAAAGGCACATAATTCATCATTGTTGATGTTGACCTTAATCACCTGGCTGAGCTAGTGTTTGTCAGGTTTCTCTTTTCCCCCTTCCTGTACTGCACTCTTTGAAGGGAGTCACCATGCACAGCCCACACTTAAGGAGTGGGAAGATAAGCTCCACCTCTTTGTGGATAGTTTATATACATAAGTTTTTGGAAACTTTTTCCATGGGAGATTTGTCTATTCTTCCCCCATTTATTTATTTATTCAATTATTTATTTATATCAGTATGAACTCATAGATATTTATTTTGAACTTTGAGTTATAATCCAATACTACTTTCTTTTCTTTTCTTCTTTTTGTCTTTTTTTTAAATTGAAGTAAAGTTGTTTTACAATGTTGTGTTAGTTTCAGGTGTACAGCAAAGTGATTCATATATATATATACACACGCACACACACACACATACATACATATGTTTTTTTTTTTTCCTTTTTTGGATTCTTTTCCATTATAGGTTATTACAAGATATTGAGTATAGTTCCCTGTGCTATACGTTAGGTCCTGGTTGCTTATCTCTTTTATATATAGTAGTGTATATATGTTAATCCAAAACTCCTAATTTATCCCTCCCTCCCTCCTTCCCCCTTTGGTAACCATAAGTTTCTTTCCTATGTCTGTGAGTCTGTTTCTTTTTTGTAAATAAGTTCATTTGTATCATATTTTTAGATTCCACATATAAGCTATATCATACGATATTTGTCTTTCTCTGTCTGGCTTACTACTTTCTTCTCTTACTCAAATTATTTCAGCCTTGGCCACTGGGAATGCTTTTAGCTGGCTCCTGTGTCCCTTTGATGTGACCCCATGGTGGTTGTTTTCCAGCACTTCCTTACTTCCTGGCACCACAAGATGCTCTTGGCTCATCTTGTATATTTCCTATCCCAGACTTAGAATCATCTGTTTCTCCAGGGAGCCCTGGTTCCTGGTTCCAGAGAACTGGGCACAAGGTACACTTGTTGCTATCAGGGTGTTGTTATTTCTAGGCCCTTTCAGCTGTATAGGAATCTGTATATATACACATAGGTATTTATAGGGCCTATATAGGAATCTGTACATAAACGCATAGGTATAACTGTTTCTATATATATCCATATGTATCTATGTGAAGCTAAACATGGGTTCATAAGAGATGTCTGCAACTCTAATCTGTTACCATATATGTAGATCATTCTAGCCTTTTCTCCTTCCTTCTGATTCATTACATTTACATTGGAATCCAGGAACAGAAAAGGACATTAGATCAAAATCAAGGAAATCCAAATAAAATGTGGACTTTAGTGAATTAAAATAAATGTATGTACACAATGATGTATATACATGTAAGTCAATGTCCATACCAGTATTCATAGATCTCTTTTTTTAGTAGCTGGGTATTATTCCATTTTGTGGATGAAGAATAGAAAATGTGAGGATACAAATATTTAGGGGTGACTCTTTGGGTTGTTTCCATTTTATTCTTTACTCTTTTTAATGGTTTTGAATACTTATATTTTGTACCAAAAAAATCCCACCAACAACATTGAATATATTTCTTTGGGTCTATTTTTGGACTCTCCATTCTGTTCCATTATCTATTATTTCACCAATACTGCACTGTCTTGGTTACTGCAACTTTATGGTAAATCTTGAAACTGGATAGTGTGACTCCTCCAACTTTGTTCTTCTTAAGTGTTGTGTTGGTTATTCTAGTTCCTTTGCCCTCCCATGTAAATTTTAGAGTCTGTCGATAGCTACAAAGTAGCTTACAGGTCATGATCCCTTTCCTTAATTATTATACTTGGCTCTCAGTAATTGTTTACCATTTCACAAATTCAAATCCATTCTTAAAAATTTGCCTCTACTGTGAAGATATTGACCCTCAAAATATTTGAGCAGTTGCAACACTATTGGAAAAAATGTATTTGCCCTCCCAGGTATTTTATTTAATGGTAACACTTATTTGAATGCATAAATTTGAATATTTAAATATGTTAATCCTCTTCCTTTTTCTTTGATAAACATCTCACTAGACAACGGTTGTAGTCTACTGCCAGGATTGTTAGGAGAGTTAAATTAGACGGCTAGTAAGAATTAAATATGCTTAGAGATTTTAAAATGTTCAATAAATGTTAATTATGCTTATACTTCACCCATTTTCTCATTAACAAAAAAACCTTGAGCAGAGTTTAACGTCACATGATAGTCTGGTACAAGATTTATCATTTCTTTAAGTATTGTTTAACATCATACACCTTTAAAGCACAATACTGCATTATATAAAAAGCCCTGCTGCCATATAAATGCATTTAATTTTACTCTAGGATACATTAAACATTTGTAATTTTAAAGTTAATGGTTTTTGAGAAAGTATTAAATTTTTATTAAAAGCACAACTTTGCGACTGTATAAATGCATACTTTTAAATATGATAAAGGTATGAAGTGAATATTGAGAATTTTTATAGATTTCTCTATTAAATGTTTGACAATTTGAGTTTATATGATATGTTCACGCAGGGTAAAGTATAAGAAGCATAAAAATTGAATATCCATGAGCCACAGAATAATCTATAAAGAACAGATATGCAAAATTTCTTCCAGTGTCCTTGGGTATTAGAGCCTGCAAAGATCCACTCTTTCAACAGATCATTCTTGGGCTCACTTGGTATTTGCCTTTTTTTTTCTTTTTCTTTTTTTTAAACTTATTTTTTGTAATTGAACTATAGTTGATTCACAATATTGTATTAGTTTCAGTTGTGCAGCAAAGTGATCTAGTTATATATATATATATATATATATATATATATATAGTCATGTAGTTATATATATAGTTTTATATATAGTTGTATATTCTTTTCCAGATTCTTTTCCCTTATAGTTTATTACAAGATATTGAATATAGTCCCCTGTGCTATACAGTAGGCCCTTGTTGTTTATCTATTTTATACAACTTGGTATTTGGCTTTAATGCTGACACTACCAGCAGGCACAGCCAGATCAGTGAAGTCGGGAAGATGAACTGTTGAGTTCCATTCTGGAAAGTTAAGACGCTACTCAGAGTGGTACCACTAGGTAACTGATATGGTCTATGTAATAAAATAGTATTTACTATACACCAGAAACCTGTTGTAATGGGACTCATTATAAAATGAATTAATACATACTATGTATCACATTCTTTCAGTTTTAAAAGACCTGAAAAGATTTTTGTTAGAGTGATGGCTTGAAATAACATTATTAGTGGTTTAATGTTAATCTTTAAAAGCCTAATGAGTTATTAGTGTATTACAAATAGCATTAATAGTAACAATAGTCCTCACAATGTATCAAATGCATAAATAATGTTTGCAACCTATTAATGAGGGATTACAATTTACAAGTGAAATACATGCATTTTAGTAATAATGATTGGAAAGAGGCTTGTTCCTCCACATATGGTGCTCCTTGAGATATTACATAAAACTGAAGCTTGATATAGTACAAGTGTTTATATCCCACCATCATTAAAAATTTTGACAAACTAGACAGTGGAGGTCAAAGAAATGTCTTTATTTTATGAAATCCTAATTTTATCACTATTAAATCATTTCAGTGACTTTATTCACTCACTTGACAGCTGTATTTTGAGTTACTTCTACTGAGCCCGGGAGTCTGCTAGGCACTGTGTACACAAGGATAAATACTTCACGGAGCTCATGTTCAGTGGTGGTGACAAAAGTAAAAGCAGAGGCTGAAAACCTTACTCGAGGATCGATGACAGAGGTGAGAACTGAAACCAGCTCAAGAACTATTGAACAGGAGCCCCGGCCCCGATGGGGTGTGTGTTGGGCAATGCTGGTGTGGACTGAGGGAAAAGTAAAGGAAAGCTTCCCAAAGTGGTGAGGCTAATCTTTGGGAGGAGTGGCCTTGGCCTGGTGTGGTCAGTGCCGGGCATTCCAGGTAGCACAGGGCTGTGAGCCTTGAGAAAAGGAAAACTCCACGTTCACCCTTTCTACCTGGACTTTCCAAACTGCAACACAGGGAGATGGGACCCAAAGAGAGAAGAGCCTGCAGTAATAGCTTTAGAACAGATCAACAAATTGATAGAACAGAATAGAGAAACCAGAATTAGACCATACACATATGGTCAATTAATTTCTAGGATGGTAGCAAGTAAATTTAGTGAAGAAAGGAAAGTCTCTTTAATCAATGGTGCTGGCATACCTACATATCCTTGTAGAAAAGTAAACCTTGACTCCTATCTCATATTATACATAAAAATTAATTTGAGATGAATCATAAGCCTAAACATAAAAGTTATAACTATAAAGCTTCTAGAAGAAAACAAAGAAAAATATGTTTATGACCTTGGAAAATGTAGATATCCTAGGACAAAGAATTATTAATCACCACAGAAAAAAATTGATAAGTTGGATTTTATCAAAATCAAACACTTCTGGGCTTCCCTGGTGGCGCAATGGTTGAGAGTCCGCCTGCTGATGCAGGGGACACGGGTTCGTGCCCCGGTCCGGGAAGATCCCACATGCCGCAGAGCGGCTGGGCCCGTGAACCATGGCCGCTGAGGCTGCACGTCCGGAGCCTGTGCTCCGCAACGGGAGAGGCCACAACGGTGAGAGGCCCGCGTATCGTAAAAACAAAACAAAACAAAACAAAATCAAACACTTCTGTTCATTAGGAGACACAGCTAAGAAATGAATAGCAAGCCGCACAGAGAAAATGTTTCACACACAGGAGAATATGTTTATGATACATATAATTGCCAAAGACTTGTATCTAGAATAGTAAAATAATTCCTATAATCTAATTGTACAAAGGCAAAATGTCTGATTTTTTAATTACAAATTACAAAAATAAAATGGGCAAAAGACTTGAATAGCATCTTAAAAGGAAAATATGCAAGTGGCCAGTAATCACACAGAAAAGTACTCAACATTATTCATCATCAAAGAAATGCAAAATAAACCTGAAAAGAATGCCATTGTTTAAAGACAAGAATGGCTAAAAATTAAAAAGACAATTAGTCAGCACCAAATGTTGGCAAGGATGTGGAGCAACTGGAAAGTTCATAAATTACCCAGAGGATGTAAAATGGTATAGCTGATTTGGAAAAGTTTGGCAGTTTCTTATAAAATTAAACATGCATTCATCTACTCTATGACTCACCAACTCCACACCTAGGTATTCACCCCCCCACAAAAAAAAAAAAAGAGAGAAAAAGAGGAGAACATATGTCCACAAAAGATTTGTACAAGAGTCTTCATAGCAACATTATTCACAGTAGTCTAAAACTGAAAATAATTCAAATGTCCATCAAATAGCGAGTGGATAAACAAATTGTGATATATTCATACAATGAAATACTTTTTAACAAGTATTTCTTTTAACTATTCCTTTAACTAATAAGGAATTCAGCACTAACAGACATGACACAAAAAAAGAATCTCGAAAACCTGCTAAGTACAAGAAACCAGACACAGAAGTGTACATGCTATAGGATACCATTTATAAAAAAAATACACACATGTGCATGTGTCTTATATGTATGAGTAAGCCACTCATGCATATAAATTGTGTAGGTTGTAGATGTTTCTAACTTGATTCTTACACATATCTTTGACTTTTTGCTACCAAATTCAATCATTTAGAAAGTCGTGATCATTCCACTTGCAAAACATATATCCAGTTCATCTCTCCACATCTGTACTTACTATGTACAGCCATCATCATTTCTCACCAGGACATTACATGAGTCTCCTACCCAATATCCCTGCATCTGGTCAGTTGTTTCATCTATCTTCCTTCATTCTAAAGCCTTACCTTTCTAACATTCCAATACGTCTATACTTCTCACTTAACTAAAAACCTCCCACTGTCCACATGCCCATGCCGCAAGGCATATCATAACATTTAAAATGAAGGTAACCTTAAAATGTGCTAGACTGAATGTTTTATGTTTATAATCCCGTGCAATCATAGGCGCAACCCCTCGAAGTGAGTGCAGTTACTCCCTTCCGCTGCACAGATGAGGCAGTTAACAGGTTTGTTCTACAGCTTGCCCAAAGAAACATAGCCAGCAGTAACAAAGTCAGGACTTGAACCTATGTTGTCTGACTGCAGAGCCCAAATACATGTCCACTAGACATACTGCCTCTCTTTATAGTCTGCCTCTAGACTTTGTTACCCAAACTAGTCTCCTACCTCAGCCCTGGGCTCGCAACTTCCATTCACACTGGCTTCCCTGTGTCGTTTTGCACATCCAACCTTCTGTTCCCATGCCTCCTTCTGGAGCTCCCATTCCTTCTGACTTGCAGGCTCTTCATTCAAGTTCCCACTCAAGAGTCACTCCCTTAGGAAAGCTTTCCCTGAGTTCCTCCAGGTGAAGCATCACCCATAGCTGTGTTCAGCCACAGGCATGATGTTCATGGGTCCTTTCCCATATTCATCATTTTTTATTTTGAAGACATAATGTTTATGTTATGTGTCCCCTTGTTGGAGCTCCTCCAGAGCAGACTGTCTTCCTCATCATTGTTTTTCTATTCCTTAGCATACAAAGAAGCAGGTCCATAATAATTTTTTGTTGAGTAAACAAACCTTTTACTGCCAGACACTCTAGGCTCAAAGTTGCATTTGCCTAATTTTGATCTCTCACTGTAAATTATTTGTTAGTAACAAAATGGTTTAAAGCTCAACTGAAAAACTCAAAAATCAAAAAGGAGGGAAAAAATGGAGATGAGGTATCTTGTTTCCTGGGCTGAGTAGCATTATGAGGTTGTTCTTTAAGGGCACTGGAGAATGTGGAATTTTTAGAGCTTAAAATGATTGGCTGAGATATTAAGCTGCTTTGCCAGCTGTTCAAAAAATGGATTGCTCCCAGCATATAAATAACTACTGTTATGTCTCTATAAAATTCTAGACCTTGAATGGCATATTTGATTAGAGTGAAATGAAAAAGAATTGTTGTAAACAAGAAGGTGAGATTAAAAAGATGTATTCGGTAACTACCTATGATGAGTTCAAATAGCCTTTCCAAGTATAGACATAGAAAATTAAATAAAATACTCGCAATCTTAAAGGAACTAAAGCATAGACCTTACTGGAGTTTAATCGTACTCTTAGCAATCTCTTCCTTTTATTCCTTTGGTGGGGCTTATTGCAAAGGAGAGTCAACTGCATGTCATTTTAGCAATTTCTACCTCAATTATATCAATGTAACATCTTTAATGTCTATTTGTGTGATATTTATTAAGAGGAATTTTCTTTTATGTATGTGCTGCTAGTAATATGAATTACTGGTTGAATGCGTTAAGTATGAATGGTAGCAGCTTTTATTAAATACCCATGGGCAGGCGTGGGATCTTCCATTTCCAGTATGGGTATCAATAACAGTGGGTGTCTTTTTCAGTGTCGCTCATTGCCCTACCTGATTTTAGCTATGTTTACATACAACTGATGTTACTAAGTTCCATTCATTATGTTAAGTTATAGGAATGGAAATGTAACTGCCTTTACTGAGATGATAACAATTAACTGACTTGAATAGACCTAGTATAGGGGAAGTTGGCCGATAAAAATGGGAATGGTGAAAAAAGAAGAGGAAAAAGTTTGAAATCAAAATATTATTTCAAGCCAACAAGTGTTTATTGAACATTGAACGTGTATGCCCAGCCCTGTATTATTAGATCCTGAGGATACACACAAATACACAGCGGGAAATACAGGCGCCTCCTTTCAATATGCTCAGCAAGACAGTAAAAGATGCAATGCAGCAGAAACTTAAGAGTACTGACTGAGATCTATAAACTTTTACGAATGTCCTACCAGGTATAGTGCAAATAGATCAAAATAAAGAAAAATACTCGGGCTTCCCGGGTGGCGCAGTGGTTGAGAGTCCGCCTGCTGATGCAGGGGACACGGGTTCGTGCCCCGGTCCGGGAAGATCCCACATGCCGCGGAGCGGCTGGGCCCGTGAGCCATGGCCGCTGAGCCTGCGCGTCTGGAGCCTGTGCTCCGCAACGGGAGAGGCCCACAACAGTAGAGGTCTGCGTACCGCAAAAACAATAAATATAAAAATTTAAAAAAAAGAAAAATACTGAAGGATTACTCACAATTTGCTGACCTAAGGAGGTACGAGATATCGGGTAACAGATCCATCTAAAGTTCTCGAATTTGTGAGAAGAATGGGCTTACAGTACTGCTGGTGGCAAACCGCTTAGCCTTAGATTCATCCTTATGACAAGGCAGCTTCAAGGTTCACCTGGGGACCACAGCAAAGAGGAAGACATCTGTTTGGTAAGGCTGTGACAGCAGCCAAGGGGAGGAACAAGGAAAGCCACAGGTGGTGCCTGCTGTGGAGCCCCATCCACAGGAAGACAGTCGCAGGAATGGTGCCAACACATTGGTCCTTCCCAGGTCTCTTAGTCTGCTGGTAGGTGAATCAGTGGAGTATGTTTATGCCAGTGAGACATCCTTGGGCAAGATTATAAATGCAGCTAGATTGACAGTTAGGGACACTAGGAGAAAGCCACTCCAATGTAGGAGTAGACACCAGGGATGGGTAGACTGCTTCTTATTCATGAATAAGAAAACATTGAAAATGAGCCCCCGCCTCACACACACATCATGGTGATTCATTTGCTACCACGTATAGTTACATCTTTCAACACCCACCATGGGTACCTGTCAGAGTACAGAGTAGAGATATGAGTTGCCCAGTTGCAGCCTCTTACTGATGGTGCCATGTGTTTGTTTGACTCGTTGCCCCGACTTTGGGAACCCACTCGCTGAGGCTCAGCTATCCTGCTGCTCTCTGACCCTAGCATGTGCATCCTTCATCATTTCTGTTTGCCTGACTTGCACCTCTTAACTAGATCCTTCAAGTTGATTGTTGGCTTCCGGCCCAAATTTCCTTTTCCCTGTGTCTTTACTCTTAGTGTTTTTTGCACTGCCTACCTTGCCCAGTTTTTGAGATCCTTCCCTGCCAAGCACTGTGCAATCCATTCAGCAACTTTGAGAGTGCCACGGACTGAATTATTCCTGTGTTGAAGTCTCTAACCCTCATGTGATGGTATTTAGGTTTAGTTGAGGCCATGAGGGAGGAGAGAGAGGACACAGACAGTAGCCTTCTGAAATTCAGGAAGAGAGTTCTCACCAAAAACGTAATCAGCTGACACCTTGATCTAGGACCTCCCAGCCTCCAGAACTGTGAGAAACAAATTTCTGTTGTTTAAGCCACTCAGTCTATGGTATTTTCTTTATAGCAACCTGAGATGACTAATATAGACAGAAATTTACAGATGAGGAAAACAAGACTCAGAGAACAAAGCACTTAAAGAATTTAGCTAATTAATCCTCTATTTGAGTTAAAGAAAAAAAATCTTTGCTCTTTTCAGCACACAGTACTGCCTTAAAGATTGAATAGTTTTCCCCACTCCCATGGTAAACATGCCTTTACTGAAATGGAGATGAGGTTTAAATTATCCATCTTGCTATGGGTAAGATATTGAGGATGATGTGTCCTATATTTAGGACATATTTATATATGTCCTATATTTAGACGCCTTTTTTGTATTTTACTTGCATCTCTATCCAGGGCTTATCTTTCCTTTCCATTACACATGGATTTACATAAAGGCACGGGTATCCAAGCTACTTCTAAATCATTAGGCTGTAGGACTTAGTCTGTTGACTTTCCATAACAGAGCACTTAGCTGAACACCAGGTACATGTGGCTTCTTCTGGATAATACGTCATTGTGATAGTGCTTTGTCATATTTTGGTGAAATAGGAATATGCATCAGGAAAACAGAAATAAAAATTTGAGTCCCAGTTTCCCCTCAGCCACTTTGAGTGTTTTCTGAAGTAAGAGGCATTTCTCTTAAGAGGCCAAAATGAGAGGCCAGCCAGGCAGCAACCGTGGACATTAATATGGTCTTGTATTTTCTGTGCCCTCTAGGTGGCTGAATCTTAGCTTGTCCTGTCACTAAGAGGGTGAAACTATTTCCAAGGAATTACCAGAATCAACTTTGTATCTCCAGGTTTAGACCTGTTGGGAAAATGGCTTGTTTAAAATTTAGTTTTAAGCAAAACTTCAACTATTTTATTTTCCCAGTTCAAAACAAACAAAAAAATGAAACAAATGTCTAATATATTGAATCATAGTAGTTCTTTTAATGTTATTTCATCAGCTGTATATAAAATCCAATTCATCTCTTGGTTTGAAGCAGCTCTGCTTAGGTCAGCAGTTTGAATCTAGAGCCACAGGTTTACAGACATACAAATGGCAGTGGTGACAAAATGATCCCGTTCCTATGTATGTGGCCTGAACCAACACCACATTGCCTCATATTAAGCAGGCCTTTTGAAAGAAGATGAGAATTCCATCCAATAATTTTGTTATATATTTATAAATGACAGAAGCAAAGTTTACGATGCTAAGATTTAATTTAATGGATCTTGGAGTGCGTGTACAGTGAGTCATGGCAAAAAATAGAATTTAACGTTTTGCAATAAAACAGGCATTTATTATGAGAATCACTGATCTGTCCTGGAGACCTGTGCTTATCTTTTTTTGCCATTTGTCAAAATGGGTTTCTCTTTCTATTTCTTCTATTTACATTATTTTCTTGTTGTTCCATTCTCTATAGCAGATGGTGTTTGCAGAATCTAAAAGTCTCAGTGCTTTTCTTTAACATGGAAATTTAGATCTCATCCAGAAAGTCAGGTCTGGGACAGATTACAGATACTCAGCTGCTGTAGCCTGGGTGTGGTGACCCCATCCCCTGCCCAGCTGACATGAGGAGACCTCATCAGAGGAGCCACTTTGTGGAGAACGTGCCACACGGCTCTGCCCTTGAGTCATGGGAATCAGTGAAACAGGGTTTCTGAAGCTGATGTCTCTTGGGGTGGCGCCTTAGGGAAAACAAAGTTTCGGGTCATTTTCTTTTTAAAGAACAAATGCAATTAATAAAGTATGGAGGCACCAGAGAATTTATCAACTGGGCAAAATAACAGAAAATTCAATGTGGAACAATGTCCTTCATTTCTTCTATTGCATATGGCTGTGTAGATGTTGCTTTCACTTCCAGTCTCAGATTCAGGTTATCAGGAATAAGGTTTTAACACCCTAAGTCTGTATCAGGGTTTCTTAACCTTGATACTGTTGACTTGTGGGGACAGGTCACCCTTTGTCTTGGAGGCTGTCCTGTGCATTGTGGTATGTTTAGCAGCATCTCTGGCCTCTACTAACTAGATGCCAGTAGCACTGACTGCCCCCCTCCCACCCCGCCACCTCCCCATGCAGCCAGGACAGCTAAAAATGTCTCCAGAAACTGCCAAATGTCCTCTGGAGGCAAAGTCACCCTCCTCCCCCACTGAGAACCACTGGATATATTTCTTGAATACAAAGACTTAACTATTCATCTTTGCATCCCTGGTTCATAGAAGTGTCTAGCTCTAGCATTTACCCAGCAAATGTCAATTGAATGACTAAACAGAAAGTTGAAACTAGTGTCTTCATGTATGTAACCATTTTTTGTGCCTAAATCTATTAATATATGTTTTCTTAAGAGAGGTCTTTCGATATATTTTTTTCTAGAAAGCTTTTGTTACTATGAGGATGACAATTTTCATGTAATTATTTATTCCTGTTTCTTCACTAGTTATAATTATATCATAAATTCAGATTATACTGACATATTCTATGCATCTCATAGACATTAATGTCAGTACATTTATCATTCCTTCTGAAGATGCCGTGAATCTGGTCTTATTAAAGGGGTATCTTCTGGAAAGGCTGGTGAAAGGATACTGACCCTTTTGATTCTACCTGGCCCTCAGGAGTCCATGACCCAGGAGTACCTGGCATGTGGTGCTGACTTAGTCCCATTCCACTGGGCAGCACGATAGAGTGATGGTTCTGAGTACCTCCTGGGGAATGCGGTGATTCTGAGTCACCTGCCAAGGAAATTAAGGCAGTAAATAAAGATGGAAGAAAATCTGTACAAGCCCAGCACAATGCTAAAATGTTTCTCCTCTTAGGGTTAGCACTTTCGTCTCGGACATTTAAGAGGCACAAATTGGCAGCGATCAACGTGGCAGCTCCTGGTGTAACTAACATTCAGGTAGCACATGCTGTGTGCCGTATAGTGTTCTGATAACTCTACTCGATTTACTCACTGCATGCTAACAACAAGGGCACAAGGAAGGTGCTTTTATTATCTCCATTTTAGAGGAAAGAAAACTGTGTCACAGAGAAGTTAAGTAATATAATTCATTAATTCCATAAATATCATTCAAGTGCAACCCATGTGCTAAGTGCTGTGCCTGTGCTACAGTGTATTCATACATGGCATTCACCTTGACCTGAAGTAGCTTATATCTCTCTGGTGGAGTTGATAATCAAATATACAAAGTCCCAAGTCAGACATGTTAACTGTCATAAATGAGGATATAATCATGTGCTCTGCTGATTGCCTTGCACCACTGGGCAAGTTATATACCTTCTCCAAACCTGTTTTCTGATCTTTAAAACTGGGACCGTGATAATACCTTATGAGGCTGTTGAAAGTACAATGTCTGCATTTATTAATTACTTAATAAATGTGATATAGTAAAAGAGTAACAATCGAATGATTTTTTTTTTTTCCACTTGGTCTACCAGGGATTTCATGGGGGGGACATTTTAACTAAAGCTGGAAGGATTCACCAACATTTAACCATCTGGTAACAGAGGGGGGAAAAAAAAAATCTATTCTTAATGGAGGAAATAATACCATAAAAGTATAGTGCAGGAAAGCTCAGAAAATAGGAAGAGCCGAGAGTTTAGTTTCTTTGTGGCATGAAGGAGTAGTTTCTTCTCCTTTTCTAGAAGAAGAAAAGGTGAAAAGAGTAGGTTGAGGCCACATCATTACATTAGCCTCAGGTTAAGAAATTTGGAACTTTTCGTTAGGCAACGTGGAACCACGGATAGCTTTTGAACAGAAGAGTGACAGTGCTTTGGGAAGATTTGTCTGCTGTTGACATGCAGGATAGATCTGAGTGGAGGAACGTAGTGTCCAGGGGCGTAAGCGGAAGCCCGTTGCACTGGAGACCATGGAAGGGGCTGGTGAGGCCTCTTCAGGAGGGAGACAGAAGGGTCCTTTAGATGACAGAGCTGATTGGGTCTGGCAGAGATGGAGGAGGGAGTTGTCACAAGTCAAAAGGATCAAGGAAAGTTTTTAGATACTGGGAGTGAGTACCTGGAAGGATTGGGCAGTGATCAGGAATACCCAGAAAACTCCAACATGAGCTGTAGGGGTCGCTTACAAGTTTACCTTTTGACCTCTTGAGTTCCAGGTGCCATCTGTTTGGGGATGTGCAAGAAACAGATCTCCTTTCCAGGACCGAAACCTGAGCTGGAGATAGAAATGTAGCGGTTGTCTAGGCTGCTGTAGTCATAAGAACTGGCGAAAGGATAAAAGCTGTAGTTTCCATGGAAAGAG
>NW_006780142.1:555640-604525 GCF_000442215.2 Lipotes vexillifer
AAAGCTGTAGTTTCCATGGAAAGACTGGCGTGAAGCAACCAGTGACCATGCCTGAGGAGAAGGAAGAGGTCGGGGGGAAATTGGATGAAAACCAAGGGAGAGACCCCAAGAAGCCCAGGTGGAGGGGGAATCCAGAAAACATGGATGGTCAATGGATTCAGATATTATAGAGAGTCTGGGGAGGGGAAGGAGAAGGGCCAAGTGGGCTGGTCATGCGTTTGATAAGGAGGATGAAATTGACTTTGAGATCAAATGGCAGAAATGCGTGGCAAGTGGGGAAGGAGTGTTGGGGTGCAGAGGCTGAGTGGTTACATGGAACAGGGTGCAATTCAAACACCCACCTTGGACTTCCAGTGTCAGGGGGTCAGTCCTTGAAAGGAGCACGTGCATGTGAGCGAGTGAGCGCACGCACGTGTGTGTGTAGGAGAAGCATATGGTGAGTGGAAGTGCCCATGCCCCACTTCAGCCCTAAGTCAGTTATTTCCACGTGGAAATGTGAGCCCCGTGTTGCCAGTGGCTTTGATTTTTCAAAAGAAACAGACAACCCAGGGGTTTTTTGATGTGAAATTTGCACATTTTAAAATGTTGGCTCAAATTTTTAAAAACTCTGTCCAAACTGAACAAGGCAAGTCTGCAGATGGGACATAGCCCTTGAGGCTGCAATTTGCTCTTCTGGTATAGATCATGGGTTCCTGATGGTTCTTCATGGAGAGGAAGAGAAAGAGAGTCTGGCTTATCACAAGCACTAGATAAATATTTGTTGAATGAGAAACAAGGTTGTGGGGAGATTATTTTTAGATAGGAGGAAATGTAGGGCTCTAATTTAATGTAGCTGTGACAGAGTGGCTGTCATGGACATGTATGGCACCTAAGAGAATGCTGGTAAATTAAACCATGAAACATCTCTATTCAAAAAATGTTTTATTCCCCTGTCAATATTGGCCACTCGTTACCTATTAATACGATTGTCTTCACACCACTGGTAATTGACAGTGGCAGTAGAACAAAGATAAATTTGCAATATTATTATCACTATATTAGCACCATTGGTGATTAGTAATTATTAGAACAAGAGTGACACCACTAAATCATTAGGTAAGCATGCCTTATCTGTCTTTTGTAATATATGAAAAAGTAGTCAAATTTTTCTGCTTGGGTTAAAGTCAGAGTGTGGACTTTACATGAGAAACATACACAGGGCAGTAGAGATGTATAAGAGCAGATGCATAGGAAGTGTTTCCATTCATGGTAGTTTTTTTACACCTTCTGCAAGCTGTTCACTTATCAATCTCAGTCTTCTCCTAGGTACATTTTTCTGCTCAAACTCAAATAGAATTGAAATCACAAATAGTGTGCAGTGCCGACATACAGACTGGTCGATTACTAACAGTACTTTGTGACTCTACCAATTTGGGAAATTGTAGGAAGTCCTGTGTAAGGACTTGCTTGTTTGTGTTTCCCCCGTAAGATGCAACAACTATATCAGGATATCTCACTTCAAGGTAAGTATTGTTGCCCTTTGACAGGTGAGAAAACTGAGTCTCAGAAAGGTCAGGTAACTTGCTTAAGGTCACACCCTTAGTAAGTTATACAGCTGGAATCAAATACAGGCTGACTCCAATGCCTGTGTCTTGAAGGCAGCTTTAGCCAAATTAAGTTCTGAGTGACTTGTTCCATTGAGTTTCATGAATAGAATTCCTATTTTCTGTTGTTCTAGAAACAACAGTCCGTCTTTTGCTCTGGTCTTTGGGAACAGCTACAGTTTTCCATTTTTCTAAAAGAAATTGCAGAAGTAACACTTTGAACTCAAGACCAGTGATTTCCAAGGGGAAGCTGATGGTTGCAGAAACAGGCCTACATTGTAATTCTGGAGGCTATGGGACTTTTCATTTCTTATCTCTCTGTCTTTTTTATTCTGAAAGCATTTTGTTAAATTACCATTTCCTTGTTGGGCTTGGCCATGTGTGAAATCCCAGAAGGAGAAGTCAAGCGTCTTTGCCCCATCCTTTTTCTCTTTATAGGCAAAGTTCTTACACAGTTCATATTTTTTTCACAATATATGCAACTAGGAAGGGGATTTTTAAGACTGTAAATAATTAGCCTATCCTTTTATGAAGGCTTCAAAAAGATGCCTCTAGTTGTGACAGGCATGTGGACGCATGGAAAGCATTAGTACGCTACACTCTTTTCTCCAGAAGCTCAAATGTATCTCTGCTCTTTGTCATAATTGAAAAGAAGCATCTAGGGTTTTGTCTTTTTTTTATACAGCAGATTCTTATTAGTCATCAATTTTATACACATCAGTGTATACCTGTCAATCCCAATCGCCCAATTCAGCACAACACCATCCCCACCCCCACCCCGGGGTTTCCCCTGCATTGGTGTCCATAAGTTGTGTTTTTTTTTTTTGCTGTACGCGGGCCTCTCACTGCTGCGGCCTCTCCCACTGCGGAGCACAGGCTCCGGACGCGCAGGCCCAGCGGCCATGGCTCACGGGCCCAGCCGCTCCACGGCATGTGGGATCCTCCCGGACCGGGGCACGAACCCGCGTCTCCTGCATCGGCAGGCGGACTCCCAACCACTGTGCCACCAGGGAAGCCCCAAGTTTATTCTCTACATCTGTGTCTCAACTTCTGCCCTGCAAACCGGTTCATCTGTACCATTTTCCTAGGTTCCACATACATGCATTAATATATGATATTTGTTTTATTCTTTCTGACTTACTTCACTCTGTATGACACTCTCTAGATACATCCACGTCTCAACAAATGACCCAATTTCATTCCTTTTTATGGCTGAGTAATATTCCATTGTATATATGTACCAAATCTTCTTTATCCATTAGTCTGTCGATGGGCATTTACGTTGCTTCCATGACCTGGCTATTGTAAATAGTGCTGCAATGACCATTAGGGTGCTTGTGTCTTTTTTGAATTATGGTTTTCTCTGGGTATATGCCCAGTAGTGGGATAGCTGGATCATATGGTAATTCTATTTTTAGTTTTTTAAGACACCTCCATACTGTTCTCCATAGTGGCCCTATCAATTTACATTCCCACCAACAGTGCAATAAGGTTCCCTTTTCCCCACACCCAGCATTTGATGCTTGTAGATTTTCTGATGATGCCCATGCTAACTGGTGTGAGGTGATACTTCATTGTAGTTTTGATTTGCATTTCTCTAATTATTAGTGATGTTGAGAAGCTTTTCATGTGCTTCTTGGTCATCTGTATGTCTTCTTTGGAGAAATGTGTATTTAGGTCTTCTGCCCGTTTTTGGATTGGGTTGTTTGTTTCTTTAATATTGAGCTGCGTGAGCTGTTTATATATTTTGGAGATTAATCCTTTGTCCGTTGATTCGTTTGCAAATATTTTCTCCCATTCTGAGGGTTGTCTTTTCGTCTTGTTTATGGTTTCCTTTGCTGTGCAAAAGCTTTGAAGTTTCATTAGGTCCCATTTGCTTATTTTTGTTTTTATTTCCAGTACTCTAGGAGGTGGATCAAAAAAGATCTTGCTGTGATTTATGTCAAAGAGTGTTCTTCCTATGTTTTCCTCTAAGAGTTTTATAGTGTCCGGTCTTACGTTTAGGTCTCGAATCCGTTTTGAGTTTATTTTTGTGTATGGTGTTAGGGAGTGTTCTAATTTCATTCTTTTACATATAGCTGTCCAGTTTTCCCAGCACCACTTATTGAAGAGACTGTCTTTTCTCCATTGTATATCCTTACCTCCTTTGTCATAGATTAGTTGACGATAAGTGTGTGGGTGTATCTCTGGGCTTTCTATCTTGTTCCATTGATCTATGTTTCTGTTTTTGTGCCAGCACCATATTGTCTTGATTACTGTAGCTTTGTAGTATAGTCTGAAGTCAGGGAGTCTGATTCCTCCAGCTCCGTTTTTTTCCCTCAAGACCGCTTTGGCTATTCGGGGTCTTTTGGGTCTCCATACAAATTTTAAGATTATTTGTTCTAGTTCCATAAAAAATGCCATTGGAAATTTGATAGGGATTGCATTGAATCTGTAGATTGCTTTGGGTAGTATAGTCATTTTCACAATATTGATTCTTCCAATCCAAGAACCTGGTATATCTCTCCATCTGTTGGTATCATCTTTAATTTCTTTCATCAGTGTCTAATAGTTTTCTGCATACAGGTCTTTTGTCTCCCTAGGTAGGTTTATTCCTAGGTATTTCATTCTTTTTGTTGCAGTCGTAAATGGGAGTGTTTCCTTAATTTCTCTTTCAGATTTTTCATCATTAGTGTATAGGTATGCAACAGATTTCTGTACATTAATTTTGTATCCTGCAACTTTACCATATTCACTGATTAGCTCTAGTAGTTTTCTGGTGGCATTTTTAGGATTCTCTGTGTATAGTATCATGTCATCTGCAAACAGTGACAGCTTTACTTCTTCTTTTCCAGTTTGGATTCCTTTCATTTCTTTTTCTTCTCTGAGTGCCATGGCTAGGACTTCTAAGACTATGTTGAATAATAGTGGTGACAGTGGACATCCTTGTCTTGTTCCCAATCTTAGAGGAAATGCTTTCAGTTTTTCACCACTGAGAATGATGTTTGCTGTGGGTCTGTCATATATGGCCTTTATTATGTTGAGGTAGGTTCCCTCTGTGCCCACTTTCTGGAGAGTTTTTATCATAAATTGGTGTTGAATTTTGTCAAAAGCTTCTACTGCATCTATTGAGATGATCATATGGGTTTTATTCTTCAATTTGTTAATATGGTGTATCACGTTGATTGATTTGCGTATATTGAAGAATCCTTGCATCCCTCAGATAAATCCCACTTGACCATGGTATATGATCCTTTTAATGTGTTGTTGGATTCTGTTTGCTAGTAGTTTGTTGAGGATTTTTGCATCATATTCATCAGTGATATTGGTCTGTAATTTTTTTTTTTTTTTTGTAGTATCTTTGTCTGGTTTTGGTATCAAGGTTATGGTGGCCTCATAGAATGATTTTGGGAGTGTTCCTTCCTCTGCAATTTTTTGGAAGAGTTTGAGAAGGATGGGTGTCAGCTCTTCTCTAAATGTTTGATACAATTCACCTGTGAAGCCATCTGGTCCTGGGCTTTTGTTTGTTGGAAGATTTTTAATCACAGTTTCAATTCCATGACTTGTGATTGGTCTGCCGATATTTTCTATTTCTTCCTGGTTCAGTCTTGGAAGGTTATACCTTTCTAAGAATTTGTCCATTTCTTCCAGGTTGTCCATTTTATTGGCATAAAGTTGCTTGTAGTAGTCTCTTAGGATGCTTTGTATTTCTGCGGTGTCTGTTGTAACTTCTCCTTTTTCATTTCTAATTTTATTGATATGAGTCCTCTCCCTCTTTTTCTTGATGAGTCTGGCTAATGGTTTATCAATTTTGTTTATCTTCTCAAAGAATCAGCTTTTAGTTTTATTGATCTTTGCTGTTGTTTTCTTTGTTTCCATTTCATTTATTTCTGCTCTGATATTTATGATTCCTTTCCTTCTGCTAACTTTGGGTTTTGTTTGTTCTTCTTTCTCTAGTTCCTTTAGGTGTAAGGTTAGATTGTTTATTTGAGATGTTTCTTGTTTCTTGAGGTAGGTTTGTATCGCTTCTCTCTTAGAACTGCTTTTGCTGCATCCCATAGGGTTTGGATCGTCGTGTTTTTATTTTCATTTGTCTCTAGGTATTTTTTGATTTCCTCTTTGATGTCTTCAGTGATCTCTTGGTTATTTGGTAACGTATTGTTTAGCCTCCGTGTGTTTGTGTTTTTTACATTTTTTGCCCTGTAATTCATTTCTAATCTCATAGCTTTGTGGTCAGAAAAGATGCTTGATATGACTTCAATTTTCTTAAATTTACTGAGGCTTGATTTGTGACCCATGATGTGATCTATCCTGGAGAATGTTCTGTGCACACTTGAGAATAAAGTGTAATCTGCTCTTTTTGGATGGAATGTCCTATAAATATCAATTAAATCTATCTGGTCTATTGTGTCATCGAAAGCTTCTGTTTCCTTATTAATCTTCTGTTTGGATGATGTGTCCATTGGTGTAAGTAAGGTGTTAAAATCCCCCATTATTGTGTTACTGTTGATTTCTTTTTTTATAGCTGTTAGCAGTTGCCTTATGTATTGAGGTGCCCCTATGTTGGGTGCATATATATTTATAGTTATTATATCTTTTACTTGGATTGATCCCTTGATCATTATGTAGTGTCCTTCCTTGTCTCTTGTAACATTCTTTATTTTAAAGTCTATTTTATCCGATATGAGTATTGCTACTCCAGCTTTCTTTTGATTTCCATTTGCATGGAATATCTTTCTCCATCCCCTCACTTTCAGTCTGTATGTGTCACTAGGTCCGAAGTGGTTCTCTTGCAGACAGCACATATATTGGTCTTGTTTTTGTATCCATTCAGCAAGCCTATGTCTTTTGGTTGAAGCATTTAATCCATTCACGTTTAAGGTAATTATCGATATGTATGTTCCCATGACCATTTTCTTAATTGTTTTGGGTTTGTTTTTGTAGGTCCTTTTCTTCTCTTGTGTTTCCCACTTAAGAGAATTTCCTTTAGCATTTGCTGTAGAGCTGGTTCAGCTGTGGTGCTGAATTCTCTTAGCTTTTGCTTGTCTGTAAAGCTTTTGATTTCTCCATCAAATCTGAATGAAATCCTTGCCGGGTGGAATAATCTTGGTTGTAGGTTCTTCCCTTTTATCAAGTATATCATTCCACTCCCTTCTGGCTTGTAGAGTTTCTGCCGAGAAATCAGCTGTTAAACTTATGGGAGTTCCCTTTTATGTTATTTGTCATTTTTCCCTTGCCGCTTTCAATAATTTTTCTTCATCTTTAATTGTTGCCAATTTGATTACAATGTGTCTCGGCATGTTTCTCCTGGGGTTTATCCTGTATGGGACTCGCTGCGCTTCCTGGACTTGGATGGCTCTTTCCTTTCCCATGTTCGGGAGGTTTTCGACGATAATCTCTTCGAATATTTTCTCTGGTCCTTTCTCTCTCTCTTCTCCTTCTGGGACCCCTATAATGCAAATGTTGTTACGTTTAATTTTGTCCCAGAGGTCTCTTAGGCTGTCTTCATTTCTTTTCATTCTTTTTCCTTTATTATGTTCTGCAGCTTTGAATTCCACCATTCTGTCTTCTAGGTCACTTGTCCATTCTTCTGCGTCAGTTATTCTGCTATTGATTCATTCTTGTGTAGTTTTCATTTCAGTTATTGTATTGTTCATCTCTGTTTGTTTGTTCTTTAATTCTTCTATGTCTTTGTTAAACATTTCTTGCATCTTCTCCATCTTTGCCTCCATTCTTTTTCCGAGGTCCTGGGTCATTTTCACTATCATTTTTCTGAATTCTTTTTCTGGAAGGTTGCCTATCTCCACTTCATTTAGTTGTTTTTCTGAAGTTTTATCTTGTTCCTTCATCTGGTACATGCCCTCTGACTTTTCATCTCGTCTATCTTTCTGTGAATGTGGTTTTTGTTCCACAGGCTGCAGGATTGTAGTTCTTCTTGCTTCTGCTGTCTGCCCTCTGGTGGATGAGGCTCTCTAAGAGCTTGTGTAATTTTCCTGATGAGAGGGACTGGTGATGGGTAGAGCTGATTGTTGCTCTGGTGGGCAGAGCTCAGTAAAACTTTAAGCTGCTTGACTGTTGATGGGTGGGGCTGGGTTCCCTCCATGTTGGTTGTTTGGCCTGAGGCAACCCTACACTGGAGCCTACCTGGGCTCTTTGGTGGGGCTAATCACAGACTCTGGGAGGGCTCACACCATGGAGTACTTCCCAGAACTTCTGCTGCCAGTGTCCTTGTCCACACAGTGAGCCACAGTCACTCTTCCCCCGCCTCTGCAGGAGACCCTCTAACACTAGCACGTAGGTCTGGTTCAGTTTCCCCTGGGGTCACTGCTCCTTCCCCTGGGTCCCAATGCGCACACTACTGTGTGTGTGCCCTCCAAGAGTGGAGTCTCTGTTTCCCCCAGTCCTGTCGAAGTCCTGCAGTCAGTTCCCAGTAGGCTTCAATTCTGATTCTCTAGGAATTCCTTCTCCCATTGCCAGACCCCCCAGGTTGGGAAGCCTGACATGGGGCTCAGAACCTTCACTCCAGTGGGTGGGCTTCTGTGGTATAAGTGTTCTCCAGTCTGTGAGTCACCCACCCAGCAGTTATGGGATTTGATTTCACTGTGATTGCACCCCTCCTACCATCTCATTGTGGCTTCTCCTTTGTCTTTGGATGTAGAGTATCTTTTTTGGTGAGTTCCAGTGGCTTCCTGTCGATGATTGTCCAGCAGCTAGTTGTGATTCTCGTGTTCTCGCAAGAGGGAGTGAGTGCACGTCCTTCTACTCAGCCATCTTGGTTCCTTTCCCTAGGGTTTTGTCTTTTAACTAAATGCATGTGTGTTTTTGAATGCAAAGATATACATATTTAAATATGTAACGTATGAGTATATTCACATATATCCAAAAGTAAAGCTATGTATGTATCCCTTCAGACAGATGTTAATGAGATAATAAATATTAATACACTTTATAGGTATACAACTTCATAGGACTCTATTTTTTTTTTTTTTTTTTTGCCGTATGTGGGCCTCTCACTGCTGTGGCCTCTCCCATTGTGGAGCACAGGCTCCGGACGAGCAGGCTCAACGGCCATGGCTCACGGGCCCAGCCGCTCCACGGCATGTGGGATCCTCCCAGACCGGGGCACGAACCCGTATCCCCTGCATCGGCAGGCGGACTCTCAACCACTGCGCCACCAGGGAAGCCCCCATAGGACTCTATTTTTTAGGCAAAAAATATGCTCCTCTGTAACCACACCACATAGACTAAGCATCTGTTTTAAAGTGTGTTAAAATCCAGCAACTCAATGTCAATTGGATCTGGCTTTATAGTATTGCTTGCTTGAATATGGCTCTCACTGGGGAAGAAGAGCTTTCTGATATCATCCAAACCTCCAGAGGACCATTCAGAGCAGCTGGTATTCTATATGTTACATAATTGTGAAGCACACAGTGTAGTTTAGAATACTTAAGAGGCACTAGGGGCCCACTTCTCAAAATATTTACAGCCTTTTATTCTTCTAAAAACAATAATTTGCATGCCTAAAATGATATGTGTATCTTTGGCATGCAAATTTCATTTGGCTTCTTTTATCTGGTGTAACTTGCTCTGAAAATATCAGTGTTTAGCAGTGAAAAGTCCAGAGGGAGCTGTAGTTGGCAAGAAGGGAGGTCTTAAATGTTTTCCTCAAATTTTGAGTATTCAGGGGGAAACAGGGAAGGTCTGAGTGAAGGATCCCCTGTTGAGGATCAGGCAATAGCATTTGAGGAGAGGCTGGAAAAATGATGTCAGCCTTTGCATTGAAAGGGATGATCAGGTCTAAGCACCTACGCAATAGGCCATCTCTGGAGACTCTTACTTAGAAAAATATTGGGAAATTGTTTCTTTTGTGTAGATTCCACAGCATGGTATTAACGCAAGGCTTCATGCCAAAGATTGGTAAAGTGACCCTTCTTAGAGCTCAGTGAATCTGATCATGCAGTGGGCTCCCCATGTCCACTTCTGCCTTTCCAACTGTTGTGCGCCCTTTAGGACCTCATGCAGTCAGCTACTTACTCGGCAAACATGAGGTGCACCTTTGTGTGGCAAGTGCTGTGCTGAACAGTGGGAATATAAAAATGAACGTCGCAATATTGTCCCTTCAAGACTCAATTGTTGAAGAGTGAGACAAAGACATACAATCTAATCAGTGTGTCCAGGTGTCCATGGCATGGTAGGAAAAGCAAGGATGGGAATAATGAGGACGCCAAGGAGGGAGTGTTCAACTCTTAACTTAGGTGGCAGTAGCCACCAGGAAGGGCATTGCAATGGGGATGATGCCTGAGGCAGACGGTGCAGGGAAAAGATTCCAGAAAGAGGCTGGGAGCAGGAAAGGCGTGGGAGGGCTTTGAGACGTGGCAAGGGAAGGACATGCTCTAACATTTTGTTTGTTTGTTTAATAACTCTTTTAATAAAGCACTTTGGAGCCTTTCTAAACAACTTTATTTCTTCTGAAAGGTCTATGCCTATAAGAGATCTGGGGCTTGGCCTTTGCTTTTTACTGAAAATGTCCCAGAAGGTAGTCCTGCCATCTTGGTTGAACGGTACCCCTCCCAGGGGTCAAGTGGGGGCTGAATATCTTGGATGAGTGTCACATGATTTATACCCAAAATAGAACTGGTAGCAGAGTATGTAATCTGGCTTCAATTCCATTCTGAAAGAGATGATAAAAAGAAAAAAAAAAAAAAAGCACACTCTGATAGCAGATTAAGAGTGAACAGGGGCTTCCCTGGTGGCGCAGCAGTTGAGAGTCCGCCTGCCGATGCAGGGGACAGGGGTTCGTGCCCCGGTCCGGGAAGATCCCACATGCCGCGGAGTGGCTGGGCCCCTGAGCCATGGCCGCTGAGCCTGCGTGTCCGGAGCCTGTGCTTTGCAACGAGAGAGGCCACAGCAGTGAGAGGCCCGCGTACCACAAAAAAAAAAAAAAAAAAAATAGGAGTGAACAGGCTCCTTTTAGAGCTCAAGCTTAATATGCCCCTTGTTTATGGGACTGTACTACGAAAAATATATTAGAAAGATGAATAAATTACTAGATCATAGTATTAATTATACATATATTCAAGTGGTATTAAAATATTAAATGTGTACAGAGTATATATTTAATATAAAATATTAAATATGTCAGAGTACTTATGTAATATTATTACATAAAAAGACAAGAAAATGGGCCATAATCTTAGTGAGCAGAGTACAAAGGACAATTTTTTTATGGTTTTCTGTATGTATGCAAAACTGTATATAATGAAGCTACATTTATTTTATAAACAGAAAAAAATGCTTTTTCCTATTGGGAATACATCGTGGAAGTAGCAAATTAAAGTTCTCCCTCGTGAAAGGACAGTAGGGATGCTTCTAAACCATCCCTAGAAAGCAGTCTACTATGATCAGGCTGGCCTGAAAGTCATGTACCGAAGATGATGTATTTTCCACTGTATTCTGTTCATTGAGCAACACAAGATCACCTACTGTATGCTGATACAAAGACATAAAAGATAAATGTGTCCATGGCTTCAGAGGGGCTCTAGTCTAGTTCAGGAAAGAGAGACAAAAAAAGCAAAGACACCTAACAGGTCTAATAATGGAAGTCAGATCAGGTTACAAAGAGAAAGTTGTTAATTAAAATGGAAACCTTGCCTAGCTTATCCCTAACTGCCTTAGGTCTGAAAGGCTTTGCTTCAGACTTCCTGCCAGATTTCTCTTCTTCCATCACCACCATAGTTAAATGCTCTCTTGAGTGCCATATGCATTTCTGCCATGATGTAAACTCCCTGAGAGCCACATTATGTCATACTCATATTTATATGCCCCATAGTGCCTTGAACATAGTAGAAATTCAATACATATTTATGGAACAAGTGGATGGTCCAGTATTCTGTGAGGCTACATACACAGTAGTAATAGAAAGTATTTCATTTCAGCCTCAAGCAAACTGTTTATTTCATAAATCTGACAACTGCAGTAGTGAAGGAAAGTGGCTACATCTGATCTCAGCAAGTATTGATTGATTGATTGATGCACCTTCCAGTTGCCATGTGGCAAGGGAAGAGGTTTCTTCATAAAGCTAGTGGCCTCTGACATGAACCACAGTGGGTTTTTTTCTTACTAAATAGTCTTTTCTTTCAGCTAAGGTCATGCTACCTGGTATGCAGGAAAAAAGTCACTCTTAGAAATATGAAAAGAGAGAAACTTCTCTTTTTTAAAACCATAGTTGTATGGTTTGTAGAAAGATGCTACCCAGAAAACAATTATTTGTGAAGGGATTGGTTGAATCATTTTAACCTCCGGGGAGCCTGGTTTCTGTGTGGTGTCCAGGAACTGCCTGGGTAGCAGCATCCATGCTACCAGTTCACAGAGCCTGACACCCCTGTTGTGAGTGTTATCATTCAATTTTCACACAGCAAGAGTGACAAGAGCTAATTGTTTGGCCCCCGTTTGTGTCCTTCCAATCCCATGAAGTTGACTGTTTTGCATAATAATCTGAATGGCTAACTGAAGCTCAAATAATCGTGTTTCTAAATCTGTAACTGAGATATGCCAGAAAGGTTGGTTCCATATGGTGAAAAGAAAAGACATTTCAGTGAGAAGAAATCTTCCCAAAATTTTGCTTTAGTTAAAAAGAAAATGTAACTGAATTTTTGGAAGAACCACTATTTCGATTGCATATTCCATTAAGATGTAAGGGTGTGTACCTAATTATGTGAACACACACGGACACGCATGAACACATCTCTTTAATGGAATAAGCCAAACCATTTTGAGCTTTGGACAGTTAGAAACTTGAGTTCTGGATACTTCAATGGAAGGTAATGTCATATGGAATTGAACTGATACTGTGGTACATTTTGGAGAATAAATCAGATGGTTTCTTCCATTGAAATAATGCTGGAAATATGAGTGTGCTGGGCAGAGGGGCATGAAGAAACTTTAGGAGTTGATACATATGCTCACTATTTTGAATGGGAAGATGGTTTCATGGGGGCACGCATATGTCAAAACTTAGCAAATTGTGTTCCTTAAACAGGTGCAGTTATTGTGTGTTAGTTATACTTCCATAATTAAAAGTCAATTTTAGTGTGCTGGATTAGAGAGCCCCCATACAGGTCTCTCACGAAGAGTGATGTAAGACAACTGAGACAAATGCCAATGTGCTTCACCTGGAAAATGCCTACATGTATCATTCCTCCAACCATCCATCACTCCTTCTAGGATACAGGAAGATAAAAAATAGTGGATGGGTTTTGTGATAAACGTGGGTATGCCCCTTCAGTATCCCGGACCAATCACTGCTTGCCTGGACCTGTCTCTGGCCTGGAGGGAAGAAGCAGCATGTCCCATCACTGATGACATTAGGAGCTTGGTTATAATCCAGAATCTGGATTTAGAACTGTGACACCAACAAGTTACAGTTACCCCTTGGGACCCTTTCATCCTACATGGTCAATTTGATGTCTTAATACATTGAAATGTCAGATTCACCTACATTTATCTGACTCCTCCGTACATTCTTTTCTTGCTACTCAATGCAAGCAATGCAGACAAAACTGTAGGAATAGTGCCAAAAAGAAAGAGTTTACAAATTCCAAGTGACTCTTATCCAAGGGCAACTGCTTTTGTGTGAAGGAGCCTTCTAACAGTAAAAGACAACCTTATGTTTATGAATCTCAGTCCTACTCATCCCAACACGAGGAGCTGGAACATATCTCCAACTTCTGTCTGGAGCTTGGAGAGGGGCTTCTCAGATGTGTGGCCGTTGGGCCCAGGAGCTGAGGCTGGGATTAGAGTTTAAGGGGATTGGAATATAAGTTGCTGGACTCGAGGGCATCGTGGGTGAGAAGAGGTCCTAAGAAAGGGAGGCAGCTAGGAGGAGGTAGGATGTCAATTGGTGTGTCCTTCCCAGTAATTCCCAGAGTCATGGTGGAGACTTTCTCTCTTTCCCACTTACTCCCACACATCCAGAGGCAGGTATACTCTCACACATGGGTAAGGAGAAAGAGGGAAACCAGAAAAGAGGAGACCAGGAGCATGGGGCTTGTACGGAGAGAACAGAAGGGATGTGGAAGCGGCAGCATCTCCAAATCCATGGGAGGTGGGGTATGGGGGTTAGGGTGGCCTCTTGACCCACTGAGGGTGAGTAAGAATTTCAGTGCTTTCGGGTGGAGAAATTAAGTACACATATGGTTTTTCTATATCCCTTCCTTTACCTCCATTATTTCTTATTCTCTTGCCTGAAAACTATTTGTTTCATTTCTAATTAGAATCAACATTTAAAGTTCAGACTTATTTTTTAGAAATGAATGTTTGACAAACTAGCATCCCAATGTCCAGATGTTAAAATGAACTTTAAAATTAAACCAGGATCCTATCTATATTTCTGAACATCTAGAAACAAAGCACAGTTTTTCTTTATAGGTTGGACTATCCTGTTCTAATTAACGTTAATCCATACTAAATGAGCTTTAAGAAAAGAGGCTTTCGGGCTTCCCTGGTGGTGCAGTGGTTGAGAGTCTGCCTGATGATGCAGGGGACACGGGTTCGTGCCCCGGTCGGGGAAGATCCCACATACCGCGGAGCGGCTGGGCCCGTGAGCCATGGCCACCGAGCCTGGGCGTCCGGAGCCTGTGCGCCGCAACGGGAGAGGCCACAACAGTGAGAGGCCCGTGTACCGAAAGAAAAAAAAAAAAAAGAAAACAGGCTTTCCTTACCTCGGTTCCATTTCGTTTTTCGGCTTTAATGATTTGCGGTAGCCCCTGCTCGTTTTTTGTTAGCCAGGCACGAATGTAAATGGTAATGAGCCTTTTGTGCATATGTGGGAAATTCAAAATCCATCTCTAGTCTATTAACTGTGTAAAGAAAGTTACACCATAGGAGGCCATAGTGGTCTGAACAGAAAGGCTTCTATTGTACAAAACCAATTTCCATGGAATCAAGTTGGGCGATAGTATTTTCTCTTGAATGATATTTGTGCAGTGGTAGAGGTGTCTGACCTATCCACTGGACAGAGGAGTTCTATCACTTAGTGCGTGTAAAGATCAAAGGAAAGATGTTTCCTGAATGGCTCGGGTGAAATGGCAGTGCTTCATAATAGTGTTGTTTTCCTAGCCACCTTGATTACTATATTTGTCAGAGTAAAATCTGGTGAAGCTGGTGCATCGTTTACCTAATTTATTTAGGAAGCAGCAAGTGATTTCTGTGAATTAAAAAGTACCTCATTTTGGTTTTAGGATTTTCCTTTTTTTTAAAATGTATTAATAGTAATGATCAGCTAATGCCATGTCACATGGCTAACTACAGTGCCTGACACATAGTAGGAATTCAGTGAATATGTATTAATGAATGAATGAATGAACCAAATTTCTCTTAAGCAGTGGTTCCAAAGAGTATGACTTAATCATACCATACTACTCTGGAAAGCTTTTTTCATTTTGGTCTAAAATGTGTATTTCCTATCCTTTTCTGGTAATGCAAACATTAATGCATGATCTCATAGAATTACTTTTCGTTTCAGTAGATGCCTTTGTAAGATTAGGAATACAATTTTTAACATAGGCTGTTGTTCAATGATTTTTATATCCCTGACAGCATTTTAGCTCAGTGAAGAAACTCAGGATCCAACAAGTACCCTCCTCCACCGCCACCCTTAAAATGGTTCTGCAGAAACCTCTGAAGGGTCCAAACAGCAGCCTGATTGTAATAAAAGTGATGCTCAAAAGCTCACATGGGTTTGTCCCAGGATCCAGTTCAAGAGCCTGAGCGCTGCATTTAAGAAATGGCACCACACTGATACGCCGCAGGGTCCTGTGTTATAAATCGATGCTGATACAATTCGACAAGTCTGTAATCAGTTTGAGATCATGCTCCAGTATGTTCTACAGCAGACAGATTGCAATTTTCACTTTAGTTCTCTAGTAAAACAGACGATGATTGGGAAAGTTATCCTGCAGTATGCTTGTTAATAGCTTGGGAAAAAAAGGTAATATATTTTGTTCATTTAGTTGCTCCAAAATAGAAAAAAGTAGATTTTTAGCCTCTCTGTTTTCTTGATGCCCACTTGTTTTCACACAACCTCATATTTTACATGGATGTGTTTATATGTGTTTCCCTCCTCCACCGCAGATGACACATGCCTCCAGAGAAGGGTCTCTCCAGATGTTTTACATCTTTGTATCCCTGGAGCCAGGCACAACATCTAGTATTTTTCAGAATGAAGTAATAAAAGTACACTTTTTAAAGTTAAAAAAAATGAGTCTCCGGTGTTGACTCAAAAACATATGTTCTAATATCATCTATTTGTACGTAGATCTACACCCGCAAACTTGAAAGTAAATATGAACTTCATACAAAGCTATTATACAGAAGACCAAACGAAATGTATAGTAAATGCCACCAATTTATGTAATCAATTCAAGTGGTCCTAACAACTTTAACAGGACGGGTGATGTTGTTTTGCTGAAACTGGCTTCGTGCTTAAGAATTTAAAAAAGTCTCTGCTTGAGCAGTTTTTTTTCAGTTGTCAATTTGAGTCTTACACTTTTGAGTATGATGGACCATTATTTGATTTGTTATTATTGTTTTCGTTATTTTTACTTTTAACAGTGAACATGAATTTAAATCACCATTTGTTTTGAAAAGCTGATTAATGTAATAGAGCACCTCAAAATACAATGTTCATTTTTTCAAAATACTATATGTGGAAATTCTTCAGTGCTTATTTACTTCCATACCTACTGTAGATGCCATATATAAAGTCGGTCTATCTGGTCACAACATGAATATGGTCCTCACGTCCACAGCCAGGTTTCTGCATTCCTCGTGGCTACACCCGCTTTGTGAGGTTTCAATTATCCCACTCGTTTTCTCTGGGAAAACTTGGAATAATTTTATTTATATGTTAACTCTTGGTTATAAGGAGTCATCCAGGTGAAGCAGACTTTTAAAATTTTCATAGGATTTGCAAAACCAGAGATCATACCTTCCGCCCTCCCCGCCCCAAAGTTTAAGAAACACTGAATTAAATGTACTTTATGTGGGTGAATAAATGAAAAACCATCAATGTGGCCTGATTTAGAAGATTCTTTAAGTAATTGTTTGCATATTTCCTTATATGTTTGATTTGCTTATAATTTTGCTATTTTTCCTCTAATGTGATGGAAATAGTTACTGGATGTTTTAAAATAAGTTCATATTTCTTTGGCAGATTTCTGAAAAATAGTAGAAGTGTTTACCTATCATAAACTTCGGGAGACTTTCAAACCTCCTAACTGTTTCTCCAAGAGTATCACATTGTCCCCAACCCAAACTTTCCCAGGAGTTAAGAAATTCCTAAAATTGAGAACTATTAGATTGCCTTAACTTTTTGGTACTATTGGAGTTTAAATCCAGTGACTTTAAAAAAACAAAACAAAACTGCTTGAAATAAAATCCTAACTCCTTAGGGTTTAAATACTAGTGATAGAACATGTAGTCTCACTCCAGGATACCAACCTTTTAGAAAATAATTAGGCACTAGCAGAATTGAATTTGATGCAACAGAGAAATGGATGTATGCTGTTAAATGCTATTTAAAAAAAAAATCATCCCACTGTGATTATTCCTCAGTTTATTTAATAGTTAGGGAGTTTGAATAAAATAATAATAATGGCAACAAAACTTACATTTATACACTTAGAGGTAAGAAGTATAACTCTATGGTGTGCTTTAGTACACATTGTCTCATTCAGTGTTCACAAAACGCTCTACATTGAGAGTTATTTCCATTTTAAATTATAAGAGAGTTTAGGCTTAGTGAGGACTGTGGCTTATCCAAGGGCTCTCAGCTGAGCAGGGACACTTGGATGGAGCTGCAGCCCATTTTCAGAGCCAGATGAGTTTCCACAGTGCTCAGGGCCTGCCCTTCTTCCACATTTAGGCTCCTTAATGTCCTTGGCACTTCAGAGATATCTTCTGGTTTTTGGATTGTTTGTCTTTAAGCTGTAGCTGACGTATTGCTTTGGGAAATTATGATACACTTATCTCTTTTAAGAATGTAATTCTAACACATGAACTTTTGGAAATGAATTTGTTAACTGGTCATATTCTGAGACTAAAATTTCAGCATCTTTGGGGAACTATGAGAAATTCTATGAAATTTGGTTTAAAAATTTTTTTAAAATAAGATCAGAGTTCACTATATATGTATATATATATACATATGTATATATATATATACATATGTATATATATATATATACATATGTGTATATATATATATATATATATATATATATATATATATATAACAGATGTGCCACACTAAAATAAAAACCAAAACCTAATATAGAAAAAAATAACTCACAGAACAGATAAACTAGAAATTGGTTAATTGCATTTTTTAAACAAATGAATTCTTTATAAAAAGGTCCCCAGGGTTTTTTATGTTTTCAGCTTTCCTGGTGCATTTATATGTTTGATTGTAGATCATTAACCACTTAATGAAACGGCTGGGGGAAAATAGAGAAGGAAACATTGCTAAAGGTTTGGGAGTCAATACTAATTACAATACAATTTAGAAATGATAAAGCATTTCTAAATTTAAAATGTGAACTAATGGGAATATTTCACTTGAATCACCCAAATTTTAATTATATAATTTTGTGAAAGACACCATTGGTAACCTCAGATTCTTTGCTACCCAAACTGATAAGGTGTTGATTCATCCGTTCAATCCATGTTTACTGAATGTTTAATGTGTTCCAGGCACTGTGGGGATCAAAGACAAGCAAAACCAAACACAGGGGCTTCCCTGGTGGCGCAGTGCTTGAGAGTCCGCCTGCCGTTGTAGGAGACGCGGGTTTGTGCCCCGTTTCGGGAGGATCCCGCGTGCCGCGGAGCGGCTGGGCCCGTGAGCCGTGGCCGCTGAGCCTGCGCGTCCGGAGCCTGTGCTCCGCAGATGGGAGAGGCCACAACAGTGAGAGGCCCGCATAACGCAAGAAAAAAAAAAAAAAAACCAAACACAGTTTCTAACCTCACAGAGTGTTCACTATAGTGCTCATCAATTTTGTTTTGAAATCCTATGGAAAATGTCAAATGATAATGAAGGATAAATTCTCCTTTTTTTTTTTTTGATAGGCAAGAAGTAGATTTATTAATATAGGACACTTGTAAGAGATGCAAGCGGGCAGGCGAGGGAGCTCTGCCCTGAGGATTAAGTGGGCTACAATTTTATAGTCAAAGGAAAGGGGGAGGGGAAAATATCGCCTTCTTCGAGTAGACATGAGGTTTACATCACTAGTTCCTCCTTCATATCAGGCTGGAGAGTGTCTGACCCTATGAGGTCACTAGGATTATCAGTAGAAATGTGGTGACATTTTTCTTCCACCTAATGGCCCGGGGCATATGTTGTGCTTTTATTTATGGCTTTATAGTTAAGCAAGGCTGCTTCATTCCACAACGTTCCAGTAGCTTTCTTGAGTGATCATTAACTTACAGTGGTCTCCCAAAGTTTCCTAGGTTTCCCTCTCTATGTATAGTCCCCTATTGGGACTTCTACAACTACCTGTATAACTATCCTATCCTATCCCTATCAGGAAAGGCATTATGTCTCACTAGGGAATGCTTCCCCTGCCTGGTATTATAAGACAGGGCACATAAATCTGCTGCTCAGGCAGTATTAATTAAACATACTAAAGGAAACTAATAAGGTTACCTGAGCCCACACAGTATAAAATTAAAAATGGGGGCGGGCTTCCCTGGTGGCGCAGTGGTTGAGCGTCCGCCTGTCGGTGCAGGGGACACGGGTTCATGCCCCGGTCCGGAAAAGATCCCACATGCCGCGGAGCGGCTGGGCCCGTGAGCCATGGCCGCTGAGCCTGCGTGTCCGGAGCCTGTGCTCCGCAATGGGAGAGGCCACAACAGTGAGAGGCCCGCGTACCGCAAAAAAAAAAAAAAAAAAAAAAAATGGGGGCTAATATTCTGGGGCTAATAAAAGCAATTAATGGAGGGTATTTTCTTTTCTTTTTTTGCCCCTAGGGTAAATTGCTAGGCCCACTCATAAACAGGGCCTTTGTTGTATGCCTTGCGCAAACTTTTGAAAGCATGATAAACTGAACCCTAAAGTTCTAAAACATAGAACTCTTGATATCCAGTTTAGTTGGAAATCTCTCTCTCTCTCTTTTTCTGATATAAAAAAAAGGAAATTAAAGAAAATGTAGTTGGGACTTCCCTGGTGGCACAGTGGTTAAGAATCTGCCTGCCGATGCAGGGGACACAGGTTCGATTCCTGGTCCAGGAAGGTCCCACATGCCACGAAGCAACTAAGCCCATGTGCCACAACTACTGAGCCTGCGCTCTAGAGCCCATGTGCCACAACTACTGAAGCCTGTGAGCCTAGAGTCCGTGCTCCGCAGCAAAAGAAGCCACGGCAATGAGAAGCCTGCACACCACAACGAAGAGTAGCCCCTGCTCACCACAACTAGAGAAAGCCCGCCGGCAGCAACGAAGACCCAACATAGCCAAAAAAAAAAAAAAAAAAGAATGATACTATCCCATCTGATTCTTACTAGAATAAAAAAAGATGAGAGCTGGAATAAGAAATGTCTTCTTTAGGGAGTTCCCTGGTAGCCTAGTGGTTGGGATTTGGTGCTTTCAGTGCAGAGGCCTGGGTTCAATCCCTGGTTGGGGAACCATCCTGCATGCTACGCAGGATGGCCAAAATACAAAAACAAATAAATTAATACAAATTAAAAGAAAACAAGAAAAAAAAGAAATTAAGAGAAAAACGGTTTCAAAAAGCTTTAAAAAGAAAAATGTTTCCTTTAGTATGGCAGGTCACCATATGCATGGGGGAGAAGCTCTTTTTGCCTTTCAGCTGGGGAACAGCACCTAGAGAATGCAAAAAGAGTTCCTTTTCCAGACCAAGCGAGTTTATTCCTATTTTTCAAAAAGTTTAACGTTAGAAAAATCCTTGAGTAGTATTTAATACGTTTATAGGTTAGAGGAGAAAAATGTGCATCTCAAAAAAAATAATAAACCCAGTGAAGACGTACATATTATCCAATATCCTTTTCAAAGAGTAGATTGAAAGATAAAATACTGGACTTCTCAACTGCAATCAGTTGGACTTACCGCCTCCATTCCCTTATTTATTTGTTCACGAATTTTTCTTCCACTTTTGTTGAAATATCATTGACATATAGCACTGAAAACGTTTAAGGTGTACAGCATAATGATTTGACTTACATATATCATGAAGTGATTATCACAGTAAGTTTAGTGAACGTCTATCATCTCATATAGATACAAAATTAAATAGAAAAAATTTTTTTCTTGTGATGAGGATTTACTCTCTTAAAAACTAACATGTAGGGGCGGAGTCAAGATGGCGGACTAGGAGGACGTGGAATTCGCGTCTCCTCACAACTAGGGCACCTACCGGGCACCGGTGGGGGACCACAGACACCTAAGGACACGGGAGGAAGCCCCAGCGACCGGGTAGGACGTGGGGCGTGGGGGGCGCCCCTGGGGGCGGCTGGGGGAGGGGAAGGGATCCCACGCTCGAAGGGGGAAACTGGGGAACCACTGGGAGGGCAGAGGATCAAAAGGGAGCGTGGCCAGCTTTCCCCTGCCCACTTGGGCCCCCAGGAACCTGCTGAGATCCCGGGCCTGATCCTCTGCCCACCAAGGCCCCCTCCAGCCATGCGGGTCCTGAGGGAGCGGGCGGGAGGGAAGGGCGAGCAAAAGTAAAGGCTGCACCTCGGGGATGGCACCCCTGAGGGGTGGCTGGGGGAGGGCACGAGTTCCTACACCCAGCGGGACCCACACACGGTTAGGGGTCCAAAGGGGATGGGGGCGACCCTGGGGGAGATGGGGGGGGCACGGCGGAACGGAAGGAAACGCGGCCGACGCTTTCCCTGCCCACTTAGGCACCAGGGCTGTTCGTTGGGCTCCCGGGGCCTAATCCTCTGCCCTCGGAACCTCTCTCCTGCCTAGCAGAGCCTGATCCCCGCCCCTACACTCCCCCCCCCTCGGAGACCCCCTCTGAGACACCCTGCCACGCGCGCTGGGCCAACCACACCCACACAGCCTCACCCAGGCCTTACCTCCAAACTCCGGAACTCCACACTCCAGAGGCCCCGAAGGATAAATTCTCCTTTAAAAACGTACTCGAGCATCTCCATGTGATAACTTCTTTGCCTTCTGTAGTATCTTCTTTATATATTTTCTGAAATACATTATTGTAATAAATGATTATTACTTTCTGGGTTATTTGTAAATGATAAAGGGATAAGTTTTTCTTAATTTGGTTCTTGGCGTATTTATATGGATGTTTTGAGGCTCTAGAAATGGCACTTATCATAAATATCCCGACTGGCACATTTTATTAGCATGAGTTCGCATAACATAGATGAATCATCCTGACGTTTTTCCCTTAGCTGTTTGGTCACCGTAATAATTGGTTCTGGTGCAGGTGGGTAGTGTGATCTTAATTTCCTTTGGTAAATTTGAGTGATTTAATCTCATGGATGAATGATGAGTTGAAGATATATTTGAAATTTTAAAATCCCATCATTTTGGTGAAGATTTCTATGCCTGATGAACTTAATGAAGGAAAGTAATCTATTAATATTTCACATCTACTTACTTATTCGTGTGGAAGGAGTATAACAACTCCAGACTCTGTTTATATAAATGATCCATAGGAACTGGTTCTAATTCCTTTACTTTTACCATGATTACAACTGTTAGTTGAGCAAATATTGAACTTTATTAATCCCACCTGTGTATCCTGCTGGTAATAATATGTATTGGCACATGTATTTAAGATTCTTCAGGCTTTGAACAAAAATGTTGCCATGGGAACCTGATTTCATAGCCCATAGTCCTTTGCAGAGCTACACCTGCCTTATGGTAGAGGTTTCCATAGCAACAGTTTTGTTCAGGGAACATAGAACTTGAACAGAATATGCCATGAGCCTTTTTTAAATGTGTGCGTTGATAGTCGTGATATTACTATAGTTAATGTGTGTATTAGAAATACAGGTGGCACTGTGGTGGGCAGCAGTGTTGTTCTTGCTTTCAGTCAATAGATTCCTATTGAGTTTAGTAGTCACAACACATTGGATTAGGAAATTAGAGCAATTTCTACTCCCTTTTCCCTGTCTCTCCATCCTCCACTCATTTGACCCTCCTGCTAGAATGTGGTGAGGTAATCCTCCATGGCTGGCATGACCAGAATGATCATTCGTGATAATGCAGAGCCGTAAGGAAAAGATGTGTAACTAATGTCCGGCCAAGCTCAGCAGGCTCTATTTTAAAGGGCAGCATCAATCTTGGGAGCCTCTAATGCTACAGAATATTCTACTGATGGTTTTTCAACTTCCTCACATATACTGTTCTTCAAAGAAGGTCATGGGCTCTAATAACAAAGCATCGTGAGGATGGGGTAAGAATTAGTTTTCATATTTCTGATCTACTGTCTGGTCTCTTTATCTCTTTTTTTTTTAAGTCTTCTTTAAATAGACCTTTATTGGAGTATAATTGCTTCACAGTACTGTGTTTGTTTCTGTTGCACAACAAAGAGAATCAGCCATATGCATACACATGTCCCCATATCCCCTCCCTCTTGAGCCTCCCTCCCATCCTCCCTATATTTACTTTTGACATTAAGAATGTTGACAGCTTCTAAATTAAAGTAGCCCAAGTTCTTTCTTTGCTCGTCATTCATTTGTGTCATATTACATTTATAACTAAGGCCATGTGGGAAGAGTATGCTAGGGCCCTGCAACAGATAATCCAGGGTTATCACTGTTGTGTGATTATGGTTCTGTCAACAGCTGTTAGATGCATCCTCATCTTTCAGGACTGTGCTCCTATTGCTACCAGGTATGCTGGCATATTGCTGTTTCTCGGCAGGTCTCAAAACATGCAGCACTGGATTTTGCAGCAGCCTCAGCTGCTGCTTACAGTCTACAAAAGAGCTGACAGGGGGCTATTACTAATGCCAATCATCCTTCACTGGCAAGGGTATCAAAGAGACTTTTAGAGACCATGGGGCTGCTTTCAGCAGAAACCCTAATCAGATCATCTTCCTTGATCAGGGAAAGGAATGTAGGAAAATGAGGTGGGTTAAAGGAATTAGAACAAGTAAATGCATTCTGAATGCATTCAGGACAAATTAGCTCAGAGTGCAAATAGAGATTGATTTGTCTGATTGAGTGGAAGCATAAGTTAAGAAGCCTGAGGTCAGGCTTCTGCCAACTTAAGGCCTTGGAAAGTTAAACAAATACAGGGGAGTGTGAGAAACACATTTATTTATAAAGAAGGAAGGGGGGAAGAAGGGGAGGGAGGGGTGGAGGGGGAAGGAAGAGAAAGGAGGGAAGAAGGGAAGGAGAGAGGGAAGAACAGACTTAGTAAATGATAAACCCAGGAAGTCGATCTAGAGGAATGTCATTACAAAAATTGTAGGTGAGTTGTTTTTTTTTTTTTTTTTTTTGGCCTCACCACGGGGCTCTTGGGATCTTAGTTCCCCGACCGGGGACTGAGCCCCGGCCCTCAGCAGCAAAAGCACAGAGCCCTAACCACTGGACCACCAGGGAATTCCCTAGGTGAGTTTCTCTACGAGGAAAATACAAGGATGAAAGTACAATGTAGGCGAGTATGTACTAGATCAGGAATCAGACAGTCTTGGTCTTCTGACTCACCTGTAACCTTGGATTCATCACCTCAGTCGCCTTTCTGTAAATTAAATGATGAGGCCAGAGCCACCTCTGTGTTCTGTGAATGCGTGTGTAAATCCAGTGGAGAAGGGTCATCGGAAGTGTTTTTGTCTCCTGAACAACTACTTGGAGTAGACCAGCTCAGCTTTTATTTGCTGAGCATTATCATGAGCTTTCTTTTGAAGAATATCCTTCCTGGATTATAAAAAGTTGTAAAGCCTGTCGGAACTGCTGATTTCCTAAATCCTGCCCAGCGCTAATACTATGTTCTATGCCCCAGTCTTTACTAAGCTCGTAAAATGATGGCTTTTAACCATTGGTTAATATAGTTATGAGAGTGTTGAGCTCATGGTCACTGTGTAATCAATATTTCTTGAGTTGAACTGAATTGAATTTCATCAGTTCTGGAAATGGACTGTACAGATTCTTTTCCTAAAATGCCAAAGAAATTATTTAAATCAGTGAGAAGGCTGGTAACCCCAAACAAATCATAGCCCTGACCTTGCAAAAATAAAAGCAAGGTTTGGGCACTTTGGGAGAGTTTGTGCAGTTTAGATCACTGGACCTTAAATTCAAAGGAGACTGAAGACCATAAAAGTCCAGGGAAGCTAAAGAACGATATTGTAACCACAGCAAGAATTACACAAAGGAATAGGGGCCCAGCCAGGTAGGCCAGAGGAGGACAGATTAAACCATCATGTCTTTAGCCCTTTAAATATGAAGATTGAGGGAACTACAAAGTCTAAACCCTCTGAGGAATATGAGTATGATGAACACAAATTTGTTCATCCAATTTTGGACCATTATTACAAGGGTACCAACTTTCCTTGCAACTTTAGAGAGGTGACTTTAGGCCAAAAGGAAGCATTGCTTCACATATAATTTACTAATGGGGTTTATTACTCTCAGAGTTTGAATAAACTGCACGTGTACTTGGATCCAGTGGGATGCGTGTAGTAGGTTGGTTATTTGGGCCCCTGCCTCCTGCAGGTTTCCGTGTGTGACCTGGCTTCTGTGCCTGGTGACTCTCAGATTTTGCCCTCCAGATGGAGTGGTATTCTACTAAGATAGACTGGTGGTCTTCTCCTAATTCGCAAGGAGTGGACTTAATGCACGGCATAGTCTTAGTTTCTGTGCCTGATCTCACAGTTATGCCTAAGAAGGGAGAGGCAAGTTCTCCCATCCTTTTTTTCCTGAAATTTTAGCTTATTTTTGCTAAACTCTAATAGGTGATGATTTGCCTGCAAAGTATATGGGTGTACACATACACATGTATACATAGATACATGTGCATGAATGTATATGTTTATGTAATGTGTGTGTACATATAGATCACTAGGGCAACATTTTCTAGTGGTCCACCAAGAACCCCATGATTTCTGAATGTTCTCCAGGTGGATGAGGATGGAGATGAGGGCACTCCAGGTAAAGGCAGCCTTTATGTGTTAAAGCTCAGCCGTGTGAGACTGCCTTGGAGGTTCTCATTCTAAGGAGTAGCAGATGTTTCTACCTGGGCAGCCAGAACTTTGGGTGAGGTGAGCTGTGCCAGGAAGGAGAGATGAAGCATAATAAGGTTGGTGATCTATGTAGATGCCAGATCACGGGGGTGGGGGGTGGAGGGCCTTGGTCCCTCTGTTATAAGTGGGTTTATTATTTCATAAGTAATGGGACACCATTTAAGCATGAGATGAACGAAATGAAATTTACATTTGAGGAGGCTCTTTCTGGAAGTAGATGGAGAGTGGACTGCTTACAACAGTGAAGTCAAAGAGATCTGTGGATTTTGAGGTGATTTGTTAACAGAGGAGGGAATAAAAGGGCCTACAAATACAACAGTCACAACGGGCAGGGAGGGAAAGGATGCGAGGGAGTCTGCAGAGTCCCGTTTTACTCTAGTCCCACTCAGTAAACTCTTTCCACTTAACACTTCTGTCTCATTAAGTGGAGGATTATGTCCTGGGAGACGGGCAGATTGATGAACTTCGGGGATTTGTTTCCCCCTCCCGCCCTGTGCTTTCCTTTTCTTCTCCTTTTCTACTTGTTACATTTCATTCAAGTCTTCTAGAGAAGGGAAAAGAAAGACGAGAAAAAAAAAATCATTCTAGTTCCTTAAAAGCAGAATAACTAATAGTTTATGAATGAGCTGAGTTTCTTATTTTTTCACTAAGCCAGGATTTTCTGTAATGAATTCTGTCAGGGAGATCTAATTAAGCCCTAATAGCAGTGGCTGAGAATAGTAACAGGAAACATGTTAAGTGGGTAGGTGGTTTATTGGTAGGTGGTTTATTTTCTCCTGTTGTTACCTCTTCTGACCTTTACAATGCACTTTTCTCAAAGAAATCTAGTCTCCGGTACCAGAGAATTGTTGAAGTGCAAAGTCCTATACATCTTCCAAACACAGAAGCTTTACCCTCTGGCAAATGTTAAGAGGGATAGAGGTTCCTGTCGAAATGTAGAAAATTTGCTCTTTTGTTCTCATGTGAGGATGAAGTGAAAATGTCTAGATCTGACTAAAATACCTTGTCTTTAAGTAACAACCGAAGTTGAATACAAATTCTTTTCATCTTAAAAATAAAATAAGATATTTAATATGGAATAAATATATCAAAGAATCCAAATCCTATGAAAAGGCAGGTCAGGGCTTCCCTGGTGGCACAGTGGTTGAGAGTCTGCCTGCCGATGCAGGGGACACGGGTGCGTGCCCCGGTCCGGGAAGATACCACGTGCCGTGGAGTGGCTGGTCCCGTGAGCCATGGCTGCTGAGCCTGCGCATCTGGAGCCTGTGCTCTGCAGCCGGAGAGGCCACAGCAGTGAGAGGCCTGCGTACCGCAAAAAAAAAAAAAAAAAAAAAAAGGCAGGTCAAATTGTCAAGCTCTAACTTCTCTCTCCATTTCTGCAACTATCACACTTATAAAAATTCTTATTTTTTCTTTTCCATTATTGTTTATTACAGGATATTGAACATAGTTCCCTGTGCTATACAGTAGGACCTTGTTGTTTATCCGTTTTATATATAATAGTTTGCATCTGCTAGTCCCTAACTCCCAATCCATCCCTCCCCTGCCCCCTGATCACACTTATTAATTTTAAAGTTTTTATGGTAAATTTAAGCATATGTGAATGGTGAGGAGCCAAACAAAAAAAATCTGCTCCAGCTATTAGCATTCCCTTTGCCTTGCTGTTCCTCTTTTCCTCCCAACATAGCATCTCGGGCTGAAGATGGAAAGACTTATTGGATTCTCTGTCGTCAGTTGGACAGGCCCTCTCTGGGGTCCTTTCTGTCAAGATCCTCAGATTCCATTTGAATTTAAAACAGATCTGTAGGCTTAGGGAACGTGGCAGCCGTGTGTTCAGGGAAACAGAGGAAGAGTTATTTTTAAAATATCTTACAAGATCTTTATTCCCAAGACTGATTGAGGGAAACTTGGCTGATGGTTCAGTGTTTGTAAGCAGCCAAGTACGCAAGAGTGATCTGGAAAGAAATAGTGGTCACTCATGACAGCCATTAGTGAATGCACACATTGAAATTTTCCAGCCAAATCTTTTTAAAAAACATTTATTCAACCAAGACAGTTAAGGAATCAGTGACATTTGGACTGTTCAAGCAAGACCCTATTCCTTTAGTAGAACCTCAGGCTGCTTCTTCCTTGATTTCAAAGAACTAAGATTTTAATCTCTTATTAAAATCTAGAAGAAATGATCTTATACTGCATTTTCCAAGAAGCTGTAGGCTGTTTCTTTCTTATTTTAGTGGAATCTCAACTGTCTAATCAGTGTTCTAACACTAGAATATTTTAAGTTGGATTGTGTGATATGGTAGAAAAAGCAAGGAAAAGAGAAGATAAATAACCCTGTCAAATCAAGAAGAGAAGGGAGAGGTAATGCATGGGATGAAAGCTGTTACTGCTGACAAATGCCTATGGGACTTATAAAAATAGTTTAAATTTAAAAGTATATTTAATCATATCGAAACATTTTTCTCCCTTTCTTAAGAGTGTTATATTTTTTTAAATGTAATGCTTACCAAATTCTCTTTTAAAATATAAGGGATGGGAATGAATGTTCATATTTAATTTCACTTGTATTATTATCCAAACTGATATTTGTCTCCTTCATTGACAGAACCATAAAAAGATATGAATTTCCTCATCTCTTTATGTGTACTTAACTCCCATTGATTTTACTGACAGGGGTACATTTAGGAGAATTCCCCCAATATTCCACAACATAAAATTGTTCCTGCAATCTGTCTAGTCTCCTGATCACCAACCTCATTTATTTTTATTCTTTCCATCCTACCATCAACTGCAAATCTCCCTTTTACTTAAAATTAAAATGTCCCTTCCCCTCCTCCTCTCAAGCTAAGTCACACCCCATCCCAGACCAAGATCACTTAGCTCTCTGATCACCCCAGTTACTTTTGTATCTAGTCTACTGCACAATGAATATTTTTCACTACCTAATTACTTTATCACATCAGTATATGTTGCTTCTTTCTCTGGACTATAAGCTCCTGTGGCCAGGAATAAATCACTTCTGTATGAAAGCAAATTAACCAAAGGCTTCCAAGTCCTAGTCTGTAAAAAAAATTCCCCAAAATTAAAAAAAAGTGATAATAACATAGTGAGGTAGTCACTAAACTCAATTTGATAGTTTTTGTTCTCGGACAGTGTTCTCTTGAAAGTTTAGTGTTAAATGTCCTTTTTAGAAGTAAAGCAATAATGATTTTAAAGAGCAAGATTGTTATTTTTAATTAAAAAAAAAAAGACGCTTTGGAACTGAAATCCTAATGTTGGAGAACCAGTGGTTGACGGTCTGTTCCCATCAGGCCTTGGCAGTTGTTTCCTCCTCGGAGCTCCTATAACTTTAATTGCATGATTCATTGGCCACTCAGCCTAGGCTGTGCTGCTTTTCATCTTTTTACACATATTCCTATATCTGCAGCTAATTTAAAAGAAAGCCTCACTTAATACTTCTCTTTTCATTTTCATGGCACCTATTAAGATTATTGACAGCAAATCTTGAAAATATACTTGTTGAATAATTTAGTGTTCAGAATTATTTAAAATTTAGAGAGCTAAAAGAAGTCATGGATTTTGGTGTATTCATTTTTATCAAGTGAATTAAGCGTACATATTTCAGACAGTAAAAATAGCAAAAGCCATGATAAACTAAGTAATATATTCAGTAGTTGCAATTTATGGAGAGGTATTGAAAACCACATTGATTTTACAAGTCCTATGTAGAATTCTACTAAATGCTTAAGAAAAGAAAGAAGAGTAATTTAACAAGACTGCACTGTTTTGCTAGTGAGCTCGGTGACTGTAAACTTTGTTGTGGTTCCACTGCAGAGTTTCTTCTTTTGCATTAGGCATATAAAATTGTACCTTTTTTTCTGTGTAGGTATATATAATTTTAACATCGCTTTTTAAAATCAAGAAATACTTTTCTATTTTCTTTAAGTTGTGTCTAGCTATCACTTCCATTCTTACAAATACTCTTCGTCTGTGGAGCGTATTTTCTGCTGAGCGCTGTGAAATTTAATTCAGAAGTGGTGCTTTATTGATGCTTCGTTTTTGTGACCTTTCCAGGCCTGTGTTGGTGACATATTGGTCCTCTGTCTCCAGTGCTTTGAGAATCTAATAGATAGGATGGAATGGGTCAGATAATGAAAGTCCCTGGTACATTAACTTTCAATTTCATGAATGTCTGAATATTGCAGAGAAGATGAATAGCAGGACTTCCTTTGCTTTTACATCTTAACATTTATAAGCTAGTTAAATTTTCCTTGTATTATCAGCAGCAGAGTCCAAGCCTACAATATGAACACATACATTTATATTTTGAAACAGCAGTGTAAGAGTTTAAAATAATTTATAAACCACAGTGCAGGCAACTGACAAATGCATGCTACTAAAAGAGATGAATAAATAGGGGTTTCATTTCCTATGAGTTATGGCATATGAAGTATACGTTGAGAAGGCTCCTTCTTTATTTCTCTCTGTTTTACTGACATGAGAAGAGAATTGGGGCATGTAGATAGTCATTTGACTGATCTATTATTGGGTAGTTACAATCATCTCCCAAAGGAGTCTTATTATTTTGAAGCCACATTAATTTCTGAAGATGTTAGAGCAAGTGTGGGTGTTTGAAAGAATCTGCTGGAACAGGCTAATTTTGGAGATGAGACTCAGTCACCAGAATGATAAGAAATAAAGAAGGGGCCTGAGTGATTAGTTGAGGACAAGTATGAGAAGGCGCACAGCTGTTAGATTGTTGGGGTTTGGACACTGATAACGTGAACTCATTTGTATTCCCTTGGGTAATTTTATAGACAGTGTATCATCTGCTCTTGCCCTATTGCATTCTCACCACTGTATTTACGGTATCTATTTTTATGAAATATGGCCAAAATTAGGAGATACAATTTGGTCTTTTGGATTATCCTTGGTCATCCAGCTGTATTTAAAAACTTGAGACGGATGCTTCAGTGCCATTTAGTTTATCATTACAATTTTATTGTATTTGCTCTTCTCTGTAAAAATTCTAGATCACTAAATTGGGGTGGACCTGTGCAAAATTGTTGAAGAAATGTAATAAAATGATGGGGTTAACAGACATCAGACTTTTTCTTATGTAGAGAAATATGTATACACGGAAGTTTGTTACGAAACAAACTGGGATCCTAATTTTTCAGAAATACCCTCATTACTGTCATCATAACCATGAATGGACACAGAGAATATCAAGAAATACAACAATTTTGGAGACATCAAAAAACAATCAACAAAGAAAACTTGTGCTCTCTTGTCATGCTAGAAAAGCTGTTTGGGGGATCTGAGATTCTGCTCTGAGAAATGTCGTCATTGGTTTGACCCAATGGGAAACTCTGATGTGGAAACTTCACCTAACCTGATTCTTTAAATACATAATTAAATATATGTAGTACATGCTTTTATATTTTGACAAAGAAATGAAAAGTCGGCCTACATTAAGATAGGAAGTATATGGAAGTGTGTAATGACTGTGCTGCTTGGACCACTGTTCTATTGTCTGATTTCTTTGAGAAGACATCAGGCTTCTGCCTCTGGTTCCATGCTCTCCCATGGTGGCATTGTTCTCTCAGAGGGGTCATCTGTTTTCTCAGTTGCTATTTCACTTAAATAACTACTGAGGAACCTTTTCTTTGCCTCATCTCAACTTCAACCCAGTTCACGTATGTAATATTCACGCATGATGGACCACCTATGCCTTCAATTTACTCTGTTTAGATCTGCCAGGTGGCCTCACGTATTAGGGCATCATTGGCAAAGACTTTGTGGCACTCCTTGCATTCTCCTACTGTGCCATTCCTGGGCCTGTTTACTCTGAGGTCCATTCCTTGACTTTCCAACTTTTCCCAGCTCTGTTCCATATCATATGTGGTTGACCGACTCCAGCAGCTCCCATATCAGCTGGATTCTGGCAGGGTTGGGCCAGTGGGAGAGTGGGCACTGGCATGAGATTGGGGAGGGAGAGGAAGAAGCTGGGATATTTCTCCCCCTCCCACCGCCTCAGGTAGGTCTCCAGAAGGAGCTGCATCTTCTCCTTGGCTCCAGTTCCTTCTGAATAGGTCCTCGAAGATTCCAGATTTTGCTGGGTGATGCAGGCCTCTGGTCTTGGTTACTTCACATCTGCCTTCTGTCCCTCTCTGCTAAAGGTAACAGTGGCCTCCCACCATGTTTATCTGCAGGTTACATTACTGTCCGTGTTTGGCTTCTCAGCTCTTCCATTCCCTGTGTAAACAAGTCTTTGCACCAAATATACTCTTTTTAAATACACAGATTGGTCTCTGTTTTCCTAGTTGGAGACTGACTAATATACACGGTAACTACTACATTCTCCTCTACACACTACTCTCAGAGAAGGCTGAGTTCAGAGTTTCTCATCCAGCTGATCCCTTCAGCCATATTGGACTAAATATCACACTTCCCGATGCGTGTTTTAACTGGTTAGTGTACAGATTCGAAAAGATTACCATCCCAAATTCTTCTTGCCTAGTGTACATGGCTATAAATTATCTGTCTACCTCTGGACTTTTCAGGTTCTTTGTCCTTACGTTAAGCATGTACCAATACTGCTTTACATCCATTATTTAAAAGCATGTTTTCTCAACCCTGTTAGATGTAAGCCCTTTAAACTCAGTCACTGTATCTTTTATGTGTACCCCTCATGGCCCTAGTGCAATATCATGTACTTAGTAGGTGCTCAAAAATATCTTTCAAATGAGTAAATGACAATTGCTTTCTAACAAAAAATGCAGTTGATATTAAAAGACTCCTTTGAGAATAATGACGTTGGTTTTGCCAATTGCTAGAAAGAGTCCAAAAGAGAAGCAGAGAACTTGTTCTTCTGAAACACCTGAGACGATTGGACAACATTTATGAAAAGGATGTGCCATGATGCACCGATAGACAGATTGAGAGGGTTAATATTCTCTTCCTAGAGATAGACTCACCCTTCAGTGTTACCAAGAATATTAGTCCAGTTAAGTATTTTCTTACATTCTGGTGATTACTTTGTTTTCTTTTATATAAATGGATACTGTTGGTTGTTGGTTGTCTACCCAGTGTTCCCTCCTCTCTTACTCCTTTCTGTGGACTTGCACCTCATGGCTTCTGGGAAAAGATGGCACTTTCCTCAGCTAAGGAGTGGACACATATTAGTCTAAACCAGTCAGGACAGTCTGATTCTCCTCACTATGGTGACTGGTTGAGATAACCTACACAATCAGCTCATGGAATTCCTCAGGCCAATCTGGACAGAGATTGGTTTAAGAAAGGATTTATGATGCAATTTAGGTCAGTGAGACATAGAAGAGAAATCTAGAAACTTCTGAGGAAGTTGCTGGCAGAAGTGTTCTGTCCCGTTCTGGACTACGCAGTATGTAGGTGTGATGCTTAGAATTGCTGCAACTGTCTTTGCTTCCATGATGGAAACCAGCATTAGGGTGAAGCTGACCCTGTGGAAAACAGAGCCGAGAGATGTAAATAAACTGGGTCCTTGGTAACATCACTGAGTAACTGACTCAGAATTACGCCTACCTCTAGACTCTCCTGTTTGACTAACCCTTTGAGTAGGGTTTGCTTTTGAATGCATTTGGAAGTATCTCAAGTGGTAGACCATGCTGCAAACTAAAATATTCGTCTCAAATATTGAGTCACTGAAGTCGCTAAACACAGGGGGGGAAATCAGTCTATCAAAGGAGGAACCAAAGGGGCAGAGCTCCGGTGCCTCCTCCTTCCTTCTTTCTTGATTTCCTTTCTTTCAGCCGTTGCCCTCGAGATGCTCACAGTACAGAGGCCCACTTTCAATATGGGATATTTAATTGTGAAAATATGTGTAGTGTTAAGGGAGCATATATAGGAAGTGCTTGCTTCACTCAACAGACTAAAAAGGAATTTAGGATTCTCAAGTACAGAGGACCTTTGAGAAATTTGTGTAACTAGAAGCCCTATGTCAATAAATGTTGACAAGTGTGGAACAATAAAGCTTCAAAGCTACAGAACTGTTGAGAAAAACATATGAATTGGCCATTGAAATGTTATGACAAATATCAGAAAATAAGAATACGGAATGAAGGGTTGGCAGTTGAGTAAGAACCTAGAGTCAAAACACAGCATGATTTAGACCTAAGCACATGGGTCTTGGAGTAATCAGACAGACTTCTGTGTTCAGTTCTTGGCCCTGTCTTTGGACCAAGCTTTCTTACATGTAAACTGGGGGTAATAGTACTTGTCTCATGGTGTTGTAAAAATTTAATGGGAAGTATGTATTTAAATGCCCGTAGGATATTGTCTAGGACAATAGTAGGCACTAAGAATAGCTTTCTCCTCCTTTTATTGTTATTGTTTCTAGCATCATCCTTAAGCAATGGCTATCAGCTCTCAGATTCCTGTCCCTTGATGCTATTTTCCTGAGGTACTTCAGTCAACCTGACTCCGGAGGAGTGATACCTCCCCAGTCTTGGATTTGTGCTAATATCTCTGAGTTGACATATCCCAGAGATAGATGACAGGTGGGTGAGATTTATGTAGGGTCAGGTTTGAACAGTAAACTTTATTAAACTAGGATGTATTTGTAAGCCATACTCACTTGGTGTCAGTAAGGAAAGCAAACAGCAGCCCTTCACTATCAGTAGGGACTGTGTCAAAGTAGAGTCACAGATGGGGCTACAGAAAAAGGCCAAAAGCACACGCCAGGAGTCAACAGCCACTGACATTTCAAGGTCAAAGGCAAGGACATCCTGGGGCCTGGAATAAATCACACTGTTTGATATTTACCTCCAACATTGTTATGCAGGTATAAAAAAGTCTAAATGAATTTCTGGAGTAGCTTGAATGTTATAACCTCTGAGACATCATCTACAGTTATCGCAAGCTCAGTGGCTTCTGCCTCTGAACTCTTTGCTACTGTGCCCACACTTCTATATGACCACTTACCTACTCAGTTGTATTTCACTGTTCATATGTGTGCCCCTTACCCCTCTAAACTGAACTCCTGGTAAAAGGGACCACACCATACTGTTTTTTTCATTGTCTCAAGAGCCTAGCTTAGGATATAGATGAAGGAATATATGTCACAGGATTCCAACAGGGCAGAGTCCTGTTTCTGCCCAGATCAGAGTTTGAGGCATCTGTGTCCCCCCCCAAAATCTTTAAAATAACACTTTTTGAAGTCTCCATATTTGTAACATGCTTATAGAGAATTTGATATCTGGATAATTAAGTAGTTTATCAGATCTTAAAAAGTCACACTTGAATGTGACCCTCATGATTTATGAGGAAAATAATAGAAGTGACATTTATAAAGTACCTGTTATGTGTCAAAAGGCACTATTCAAACATTATCCCATCTGATCCTCATGATAATCATGTGAGATGTTATCAAGGCTGTTTTAAAATGAAGAAACTGGAGCTCAGAAATATTCAGTAACTTGTCTGAGGAAAGTAGCCGAGCTGAGACTGCGAGTCAAGCCTTTGATCCAAAGCCCATACTTTTTCATTGTATATTTAATTTTTCTAAATAGATGTTCCTTTTCATTATGAGGTCTAGTATTCATCAAAGGAAATGTCTGTATATGTAAATTCCATGCACTGATAAACCAAGTGATTATTTATAGCCTTTTGACATTTGCTGAGTTTTCCACTCATATTTACATTAGCCTGACACCCCCTAGAGAAGGCCTGGGAATGTTTTGATGGCATGTCAGAGATTTCTAATGTATACTCACAGATTCATTCTACAGACATTTATTGAATGTTTTCTGTGTGCAAGGTGCTGTGCTCAGGTAAAACAGAAAATCTTCAAGGTGCGGGTTACATAGAATATCAATGGCAATTGTTATTAAGGAATTGTTCTGGGCAGGGGTTCAAAAATGCATGTCCATGTGTCGTATGGGGACTTCTCTGTGAGAACCAGGTGTATTCCTGGCAACCCAAACATAGGCATTTAGACTCGGGAAGTCAGGCACAGGACATAGGCAGAAGAAGACAAACTCAATGGGAAAGGGCAAAAGAGTTGAAACTTGGAAAACATTTATAATCAAAGAACCTTGCTTGACCTGCAGTAGTAGAAGAGTGAAAGACATAATATAGAAAACAAGAATTCGAGTATTATCTCTTCTGCTTAGGAAATGTGTGATCTTGGACACATAAATTAATTCCTTGAAGCTCAGTTTTCTAATTGGTAAAATACAGATGACACCTCTCTCAAATGAGGTTATAACAGTTTAATAAAATATAGAGTGGTATACAAATGCCAAAATGGTATCATTATCTATATTTATTATAAATTTTCTTTGATGCACTGAAAATCTTGGAGGTGAGCAGAAGCAAATGCAAGGTGAAGCGGAGAGAATGCACAGTTTATGACCTGGGACTGGGGTATAGAGCTATGAAGAAGGGAAGCTTCTTTTATACTATATGTATCAACAGAGGCAAAATAATGGAAAAATGAAAAAATGGAAAGGAGTCTGGATATTGAACTAGAAAAGTCAAAAATGTTTATTCAAAATACATAGCACAGGCTTCCCTGGTGGCGCAGTGGTTGAGAGTCCGCCTGCCGATGCAGGGGACGCGGGTTCGTGCCCCGGTCTGGGAGGATCCCACGTGCCGCGGAGCGGCTGGGCCCCTGAGCCATGGCCGGTGAGCCTGCGCGTCCTGAGCCTGTGCTCCGCAACGGGAGAGGCCACAACAGTGAGAGGCCCGCGTACCGCAAAAAAAAAAAAAAAAGTACATAGTACAATTAAAGAGGAATGGGAACAGTTATGTTTCTAGGACCCGCATGCAGCTAGTCCTCCTCAAAATTTAAGCGACAACTAAATGAGATGGAGATTTGTGGTTCTGCAAATGTAGAAGCCTCGGTTTATGTGCTCTGCTTCATTATCTGCTTCTTGTTATCACCCAAAGGAGCATTTCTTGGTATGAAACAAAAACTATTTAATCTGAGTTTATTTCAGGTTAGATTATCTGGATTCAGTGCCCCGCTGTTCAAAGTTACCTGACTCACCTTTACTAAACTTGAAACATCAAAGATTTCCTCTCTGAGCCAGCCAGCGAAAAATATAAAAAAACCAAAGAAGTTGTTTTATTTTGGTTTAAAGATCAAGTTCAAAGTCATCTCCAACAATATTAAATCAGGCTAGATTTTGAGTTTGGATTTAATAGAATGAGAACTCAGGTCTCTTTCTCCTATTCACATTAGTTTGGACCCAGAGGATATTTATTAAACAAAGAACAGCAGAACAAACTAATATTAAAGGAGGAAATTGGTTTTCCTGCAGTCCAACCTATTTTTAAATTAGCAGAAGCTAGTGCTAATATAAAACTCTGTGACCAGTAATCACATTTTCCTTTCGCTTTGTTGGAAGATCACAGCAATGTGTATTAGCATTTCATGCTAGTTAAGAGAGTGCAGTAAAATGGCCCAAGGAAACTGTTCCGGGTGGGAGCTGGACAGGCAGAGGTGATTCGGGCAGTGAGATTTCCTGGGGAAAGCAGCTCAGTAAGCAATTTTGTGCAGAGGCTAAAGCCTTTTTTGGATAGCAGTTCAAAAATAAGGCTCAAAAGACAATGAACATGGCTGCAGACCCAGGCGGGGTTATGGTTTACTCAGGTGCTGACACAAAATCAATATTGCCACCACCCATTGATGATTTATTTCAGTAATTACTCTTGAACCATAACTAAAATGCTGTCAAAATAGAACAACCTTATCCTACTAAATGCTTGTGCTTTCTTCTTTCACTAGATTAATTTACATGTCATGATCAAAATGGCACAATTCTCTGATACTGGCCAGTCAGCAATCTATTGAATGCTTTAGGAAACAAGGAGGGAAGATTAAGAACCACTTTCAAACACCTTTGGCTGGGTCACTCAGGATTAGACCCCTCAGGCGATTATTTTCCCCTTGGTCTGATTGAGATTGTCGTCTCTAGAACTCAACCTGGAATAGGAGACATTAACACCCTTTCTCTTCTGTCTCATGGGAGGGTCTTAGCCAGTGTCCATTACAACCCTCCGTTGTGTTCCTGAGAGTACTCTCCCAAGCTGCTGGGAAATTTTCCAGAAAGGAAATACGTTTCTTTACCAGACAACAGGGGAACATTTATACACAAATAATTGTTCTAAGGCTATGATTTCAGCTGAAAGATATCTTTGTCATGACTACCAGTTGATCCTGGCTTTACCAGCTCTAGAACTGTACAGAGTAAATCCATTTTTCCTCCTAAATCAGAGGTTCTTAACCTGGGGTTCCTAAAGGTAGATGGGGGAAATTGCATCTTTTTTTTTCAATAGCATTAGACAGAAATTTAGAATTTATTTTGATTATAAATGTAGGCGACTAAGCACAGTAGTATTAGCAGTACCTATGCCTTTGAGGCCAGTAGAACTCACACACATTTCTTCAGAATTCTGAAGCCTGTGATAATTCAGAGCCCCAGCCTTGCATCTTGGCTCTCCCAAAGCTTTGAGCTGAGAAGACACTGTTAGCTACTGTTTACTGTGCATGTGTCACATGCCAGACACTGGTTTAAGCACTTCACACCCCCTCATTTATTTAATCCTTGAAGCAACCCAGTGAGGTAAGTCCTATTATTTTTAATATCCTCATTTTAGACATGGAGAAACTAAGGTTCAGAAGGTCAATAGACTCACCTAACATATATGGCTGGTTAATGGTGGAGGTGGAACTTGATCCATCTAGCTCTAGAACCCAGGTTCTTAACCACTCAGCCCTGTTTACCTATCAAGTTAACACAGACATTGCTGGGTGGTGTCATGATAAGGCACCCACGGTCCACTTAAGTTGCTGAAGGTACAGTGTTCCAAACAGAGCTCCCACACATTGCGGTGACATAATGCAGACCTCAACCAAATAATTTGGTCCACAATTAGATCAGCTATAGCACTTTAGTATGGCCAAACCACATTTTCTGTTTTTTGGTATTACATTGCTGTGCAAAACACACAAATCCCCTTGGGTATTCAGGCTTGAATCATTTTCTCGCACAAAGTCAGAAATCTTGCCTAGCTCTGAATCCTTTAGGTCAGGGCTTGGCAAACTTTTTCTGCAAAGGGCCTGACAGTAAATATTTAGGTTTTGCAGGCCATGGAGTCTCTGTCACAGCTACTCAACTCTGCTGTTGTAGCTCAAAAACTGACCATAATTTGCTGACTTTAGGTAAGATAACTTGGAATTCTCTGTGATGGTTGCTCTGGATAAATCAAAGGTATAATAGTTGAAGATAAATTTCTTGTTCTATCTGGTGTATTTTTTCATAATTCTGCATTTTATTGATCTACCCCAAGCAGATGATTCCTTAAAAAACAAAACAAAACCAAAAAAACCCCAAAACTTTTCATTTAGATCAAAAGATCATTTCTAAATTTTGAGGAAAAAAATCCACAGGTGCAGTTGATGTGTCAGAATCAGAAAGAGGCGAAGTGTCATCTAATTTCCAGGGCATTGTTCTTCCAATGATGTCCTTTATTAACTTGGGATATTTCAGAATATTAGTAAATATTCCACATTTATCAACTGAGTCACTTTGCTGTACAGCAGTAGTTAACACAACATTGTAATGCAACTATACTTCAATAAAAAATAAATTAAAAAAATCTTCACTTTAAATATTATGTGTTGGTGCTATGTCATCAGGATGTTATGATTATTGTAAAAAAAAGACTCATTTTGTTGACTGTGCAATGTTTTCTTTTTTTTTTTATCTGCTTCTAAAAGAAATATATACTTTTTTCTCCTAAGGATGGCTCATATCCAAGGGTTTTGATTTACTTAGAGCAGCACTCAAGGCCATATTTTAGCACTATTAGGATTGTGTTATGTTGGTACTAGAGCACTTAATGGGCATTCAGTGTTATGTTTTGTGTCCTGATTTAGTACTAATTTTGGGTATTTGCTGATCTAAGCAGTTGGTCTAAATTAGTTCAAGGCAGGCTTCAGTGTGTGAAAGAAAGTTTCAAAACTCTGTAGTTAACGACAGTACTGAAAGCATGTGTCCCATCACCAGCTTGCAGAGTTCTATAAAAGGACATTGCTTGTCCCCTAAGGCCTTTTTTCAGGCTGGGACAGGACTTGGCTGGTGGTGGGAGGTCAACCTAGACAAAGAGCTAAATATTTGGTGTGCTGTGTAGCATTTGAAGACAATGTATGCATGCAGCTGTATTCAATTTGTAGTTGGGTTCTGGCACACAGTGACAAAGGCATTTATTTGAAGATTAGAGTAGCATACTTTTGGTAAACGAAGATGTGATGAAAATGAGAGAAAACAAATAGTATGACTTAAGAGCTGGCCAATATGTTTGGCTTTTTTACTATGTATGCTTTAATAAGTTTGTTTAAACTTGACTTTGCATTCTTTTATTTTTATGTAAAAACTCAAAATGGCTAACAGGGTCATGAATGCTATTTAAATGATTCTGGAATCTTCAGAAAACATATGTATACAAATCCAGCAAGCTTTATGGTTCTTTGGCTTTGAAAGGACAACATGATACAGAGTATACTTAGGAGTTAATTAAATGATAACATACCAAGGCAATTTAATATGGACATCAAATAAAGCCTAGTTAAAAAAAAAGTTGTATGACAAATTTAGAAAATCTAGGACTTGCTAGAGATGAAAATTCACTGGTTTCTAAATTAACCACCAGCGGCCTAGATCTAAAATTAAATTTCTGTTATTTTTAGTAGAGGAAATAAAATGCTATGTTAGAGCTTTTTAAAAAGGACTCTTTAATTATAGGAGGTTAATATTTCAATAATGGCATCAGAAATAACTGCAGTAATATATTCTGAGCAAGTAGGTACTTGCTTCCTTAAGAAAAATAAAAATAACATGTTAGTTATTTAGTCCTAAGTTGTGTGCTCTGTTGGTTTTAATTATTATATGGTTGTGCTGTATTCTGAATCTTAAACTATGTCACTGAATGATCTCTAAAAGATAAGTATTATTTAGACAGTAAACTTCAAGGTGAAGGCTTGTAAATGGAATCATATAGTAAATCTCAGAGAATTATAAAGTATAATGTTCTGCATCCCTAGCTCAACTCTTGCCAGCTTTTAATTTTTTCATAACCAAGCTCCAGGTAATTATTTCCCACTTTCTCTTGTTTCAACACTTCTGGGTATTGTTCCAAATATTTCCAGCCACAATCAAGGAATTTACATGAAAAGATAATTTCTAAAATTTTCAGAAAAAAATTCACAGGTGCAGTTTATGTGTCAGCTTTAATCAGAAGGGGACAAAGTGCTATCTAATTTTGAGGGCATTGTTTTAAAAATGATTTATTTCCTTTGGATATTTCAGAATATTAGTAAATATTCTGCGTTTATCAAGGAGGCTCATTTTGTTCACTGCCTGTGTTATGACTTTTTTTCTTCTGCTTCTAAAATAAATACGTACTTTTTTCTCCTAAGGATGGTTCATGTACAAGGGTTTAGATTCACTTAGAAGTAACACTCTAGGCCATACTTTGGTACTATTAGGATTGTGTTATGGTGATACTGAAGTGCTAAATGGACATTCATACTTAACATTTTTAAAATTTTGAGTATATTTTCACTATCCAGAGAGTACTGACAAATAAAATCAACTCTCTCTTCCAGCCCGCCCCAAATCTGGGAGCAGGTGATCATCCAGTAGACCACACTGGTTTAGCTATCCCAATAAAATGTTAATTAAAGGGCTTCCCTGGTGGCGCAGTGGTTGGGGGGGACGCCGGTTCGTGCCCCAGTCCGGGAGGATCCCACGTGCCGCGGAGAGGCTGGGCCCGTGAGCCATGGCCGCTGGGCCTGCGCGTCCGGAGCCTGCGCTCCGCGACGGGAGAGGCCGCGGCAGTGAGAGGCCCGCGTACCGCAAAAGAAAAAAAAAATGTTAATTAAAAAGAAAATTCTTATTTTTATGTCCCCCAAATTTCACTTAAGCTGTATTAGGAAATAAAATGTCGCCTGTCAATATTTAGGTGTTTTTCTGAATCACAGTGTAGTTTTACTCAAATACATTTTACTTTTCAAGACAAAAACCAAAAATTGCTTATGTTCAAAGTATAGTTACTGGCCAAAATATATTTTTGTAGTATTGTAAATCTTCTAAAATAGATCTGCAAGTACTTTTATATTTACTAGCATTTGTTTTGCAAAGACCTGAAACTTACAGAAAAAGATAATACTGGTTTTAGAGTTCACAAATATCCTCAACATTACTTTATCTATAAATATATAAATATTTGTTAATATTGGCATATAGAATATTCCGGTAAATAGAGCACCCTGCTATATTTACATATACACCATATACATATGCTCTATACACCATATCCATATACACTATATGTTACGGTTGAGGTAACATAGTAGGTATGGAGCTTTATATTTAAAGTCAGCACAATGAATAATAGTATCAGTAAGTATTAATAATCTTTTAAAGTGTGGTCAATTTGTAGTATTGGTATTTTTCTGTTTAGACACAGGTCAAAAAATATTTGAAGACCTGGGAATAATTACGTGATACTTCTTAAATATCTATGTATTGTATTACTAACACATTTAATTTCTTCATAAATTCTTGATAGCCGTATTTCCAACAATGTGATTTCCTATCTAAAGATTAAAGCTGGGAGTGTTGCCATTCAGACTGAATTGCTGGTATGCAAACTGATGCATAATGCAAGTAGCACTTTTTAAAAATAATAGTTTAGTCCTGCATTTTAATTCATACTCTGTGTTAACTCTCCCAGTGATTTTTACGCCTGTGATACATAACACAAGAGCAGTACTCTCCATGGGCAATGAAGATAACCAATTTCTTAAATTAAAAATGCTGATAAAGAGACAAGCAAAGAACTACCCATCTCCTCTTGAACCAATATACTGCTCTTTTCTGTTGCCCACCCCACTGACCTGTCATTCATTCATTTGCATTAAATTACAGCCAAACTCCTAAGTAATTTGTTAGGACTATTGAAAAACAATAGAGTCGTATGCAGCATTCACATTTATTTCTCATACGCCCTTAAACAATCTCTCCATCTTTCTCATCTTTCTACCAGAAGTAGCTTGCTTCTGGTTCACTGGTCTAGAATCAGTAAGGAGGGAAACAGGACCTATATCCTAGAGTTTATTTCAAGGTTTGTTAGATCATACAGATTCTGATATCTCCTTCAGTTTCCTTCTAAAGAATGGACAAATTTGAAGCAATGCTCTCTGACAGGTCATATCTGTTCAAGCCAGCCAGGTATATTGATGCCCTGGTTGCAGCAAATTCCTCATGGCCTCTTTCGTCTAAGCCTCCGTAACAGGACTGTCACTTGGGTCCCTGCCACGGGAACTCTAAGGAAAAACTGTTTCTCAAGGAAGAGAAGGGGAAGCTCTGTGGACGATACAGGGTGATAACATATCCTTTGTCAGCACTCTGGCTCCTTTGAAAGTGAAATCCCAGTATATGAACCTGTGAGCCACAGCAAAAGCCTAAATAAATATCAAAATTGAGGTACCTTTGGGACAATTGTCATACATCACCAGATAAGTAAACCTGTTAACTTATATCCCTGATCTGATTGGGCATAAAAAGATAGTTAAAACCACATTTTCAAAGGATTATTAAAGCAATAGAGGTAGCAAAGATCTAAAATATATCAATCTTATGCAAGTAATACTTTTTTTTCTCTTTAGGTAAATTACCTTTTGAAGAGCATGAGAAAAAAGATTTTTTTATATAGCAATTAACATCTCCTTCCAAAAGCTTCATTTGTTAATTTCCTACAAATGAAAACATTGCTTTCTAAGATATCTATCCCAATGACTCTGATCCTTTAGTTAGCACGGCATGTGGATGAAATGCTTTATCATGATTAATTAATTTCTCCATGTAATAATACCTTTAAGTTGAATAAATAATATTATCTTATTACCAGTAACAGCCCTTACTGTCAGAAATGAACAGTATAGTACATATCAAAACTATTCTCAGTGTTCTGAAGATACATTTTATTATTGCCATTTATTTATTTATTCTTATTTTATTGAATAGGTTACTTGCTTTAAAATATTCATTGAGTATCTGCTGTGCACCAGGCATTACTCTGACTTAACTAGTCTAGACACTGGTATATTTAAAAACCTCTCCAGGTGATTCTAATATGTGGTTCCAGTTGAAAATCACTTTTCAGGAGGCCTCAGACAGGGAAAAGGCTAGGAGGGTTTCAGAGGATAGGTGACATTTGAGAGAGATCTAAAGAGAGAGGAGGAGTTTCCCAGGTGTGGAGAAGTGGATAGAAATATGTGAGAATAAACAAGGAGATTTGATAGGCAAACAGCCTTGATAGGAATAGATCATCTGCTCTTGGGAAAGGAAGTGACCTGAGAAGACAAGAAGGTGTAGTCAGGACCACACAGAAAAGAGCCTTCAAAGCCATATTGAGGAAGTGGATTTTGCTCAGCTGGAACCACTATATCTTAACCGATATGGACCACTACATATTAACATTTTAAAGTAGTAAATATGATACAAGCTGACCTGTGTTTAAGCATGGAGGATACCTTTGAGTGTGAGAACTTGGAAACTGGCAGAGGTTTACATTCAGGTGAGAGAAAATGAGAGACTATGATTGCTCCAAACTGACTTTGGTTATAACTTGGATCATCACAACTCCTTATACACATTTTTAAATGTTACCAACAATGACTACAAATATCCTGTTAATTCTGTGCTCAGAAGATAAAAATAATATCCATAATTCATAAGAATTATAACAACTAATTTCTTGGTACTAAAGACGCAGAGAAGAATGAAAACACAGCAAAGACAGTATTTAGTATCAGATATCATTTTTTAAAAATTCAATGTTTACTCAATAGCTTTGACTCAATCAACTAATCAGTAAATGCACCCGCTGTCAGAATAATTGAAGAAGTGTTTTACTTAGAGAATGCAAGATTTAGGGCAAGAACATGTCTTCAGATATCTTAAAGGGTTTTCTTAGAAAATCTGTGACTTCCCAGAAGGCAGAATTAGACCCAAAGAGCACATGCCAAACGGAAATATACTTTTGTATAAACTGAAATAAGATCCCTTTCCAGTAAATTTTTCATCATTTTTGATTTTTATTTAGAGGATAAACTTTATTTTATTTTATTCAGAGAATGTTATAGTGGAGATTCAGGCATCAAATTGATAAACTTCTAGCCAAATAGATTGGGGGGAAAAACAGAAGGCAAAATTACCAGCAGTCAGGAATGAGAGAAGTAGCATGACAGATCCTAAAGATGTTAAAAAGATGAGGGAATACTGTCATTAACAACTTTATGCCAATGAATTCAGTAATGTAGATCGAGGTTACTCAACCTCAAAAAAAGTGACATTTTGGACCAGATAATTCTTTGTTGTGAGGGTTGTCCTGGAGATCATAGAATATTTAGCAGCATCCCTAGCCTCTACCCGCTAGATGTTAGTACCATATCCTGCGTCCCAATTGTAACAAACAAAAAGTGTATCTAGACATTACCAAATGCCCCATGGGTGAAGAGCGTGTAATAATACCCCTTGTTGAGAACCACTGACTTAGATGAACGGGCAAATTTCTTGAAAGGCACAAACTAACAAAGTTCACTCAAAAAGAAGTAAATAACTTGAATAGCCCGATATCTAATAAAGAAATTAATTTGTGGTTAAAAACATTCCCACAGACAAAAGTCCAGTCCCCACTGGCTTCTCTAGTGAATTCTACCAAACATTTAAGGAAGAAATAATTCTGATTTTATATAAAGTCTCCAGAAAATTGATGACTGGGGATTTCTTTACCATGAGGCCAGAATGACCCTGATACCAAAACCAAAGATAGTACAAGAAAACTATAGAGCAATATTCTTCATGAACATAGATTCAAAAATCCTAAACAAAAAATTTGGAAATGGATTCCAATAATATGAAATAATAATACATTGTGATCAAGTAGTGTTTATCTCTGGAATGCAAGGTTGGTTTCACATTCAACAACTAATCAATGTAATTCACCACATTAGCAATCTAAAGCAGAAAACCCACATGATCATCTCAGAGAGATGCAGAAAAAGCATTTGATGAAATATAACATCAATTCCTGATTTTAAAAACTGTGGGAAAACTAGAAATAGAAGAAAGCATCCTCAAATTGATAAAGGGTGTCTATGAAATACCTATGACTAAAACTATGCTTAATAGTAAAAAACTAAATGCTTTCCTCCTAAGATCAGTAACAAGGCAAGGATGTCTGCTTTTACTACTTCTATTTGATCTTTTACTAAAGGTTCTAGCCAGTGCAATAAAAACAGCAATCAGGGCTTCCCTGGTGGCGCAGTGGTTGAGAGTCCGCCTGCCGATGCAGGGGACGTGGGTTCGTGCCCCGGTCCGGGAAGATCCCACATGCGGCGGAGCGGCTGGGCCCGTGAGCCCTGGCCGCTGAGCCTGCGCGTCTGGAGCCTGTGCGCCGCAACGGGAGAGGCCACAACAGTGAGAGGCCCGCGTACAGCAAAAAAAAAGAAGAAGAAACAAAAACCCAGCAATCAGTCAGTCAAACAAAATAGCATCCAGTTTGGAAAAGAAGAAAAACTGTCTTTATTCACAAGCAGCATAATCATCTATATAGAAAATTTGATGAAATCTACAAAATAACTACTAGAAATATTAAATGAGGTTACTAAGGTTTCAGGATTCAAGACCAGTATAAAATACTCCATTGTGTATCTACATACTAGCAGTAACAACTGAAAATTGAAATTATAAAACAATACCATGTAAAATTACATAAAACTATGAAATACTTAGTGATTAATCTTAAAGAAATATGTGCAGGACTTGTATACTAAAAACTACAAAACATTGCTGAAAGGCTGAAACAAATGAAGAAGTATATGGTTTATGGGTCAGAAGTTTCAATATTGTTAAAATGTCAATTCTCCCCCAGATTTATCTGTAGATTAAATGAAGTATAATCACTTTTGAAAAGAGCCTAGCAATTTCTTTAAAAGGTCAAAAATACACTCATTATATGATCCAGGCATTCCACTAAAAGGTGTTTACCCTAGAGAAATTGAAAGCATACGTCCATGCGAGACTTGTATATGAATGTTCACAGAAATTTTATTTGTAATAACAAAACCCTGGAAACAACCCCAATATCCATCAATCGACGAATGGATATGTAAACTGTGCAATAGTTATAAAATGGCATACTACTCAATAATAAAAAGGAATGAGTTGTTATCTGCAATAATATAGATGAGTGTCAGAATAATTATTGTGTGCATAAGAAGAGTATAAGACAAAGGAGTGACCATATTCACGATTTCATTGATATAAAATTCTAGAAAATGCAAACTTAACTTTAGTGAAAGTACCCAAATCTGTAGCTGCCCGGGGAGGGGTGTGGTACAGTAGAGACAAATGGGAAGGGGCAGGAGGGAGAAATTACAAAGGGACATGGTAGAACCTTTGGGTGAGGAGTATGTTCATTATTTTCATTGTGCTGGTGCTTCCATGGGTAGCATATGTGCAGCTGAAAGTGCCATTATGAGGAAGAAAAGCCCAAAAGTTACGAAGTAGTCAGATAAGTAGAATACAATTTCAGAATTTAAATACAAAGTTTTTCTTTCATGAGATGTAATATAGGACAGGACATTTAGAGAAGAGTAACTTTACATTCGATAGTCGACTCTCAAAAGTGATTCTTGGAATAGGCTAAGAGGACTGCCACCGGAAACCATCCCTATGATCATCAGGTCTTATGCCACGTATGGTCATTAGACCAAATAATGCAAACATATTTTGTATTATTCACCTCAACTCCTAAAGCTTAATAGAGAAAAACTGTCCTCCACTTGCTATCTTTTAACGACCAGATAGACCAAGAATATGGATGTGATGCTTTTCATTAACACTTTCAAAACCCACTCATCATATTGATCAATGAATTCATTTTTTTAAAAAAAGACTCAGTGTCTATATGTTGTTACGTTTTACGCTTTCTGGAATTCTGTAAGGATTTTTTTCAGTAGCAGAAAATTCTACAATAATGCGTCCTGTGATAATGTGAATTAATTAGTTGCTGATTAGCTTCTCTTTCCCACTTGGTCCTGTTCTTGAACTTCTACAGGATAGGGAGAGGTAACACGAAAGGAGCTAAACAAATGCGTGCCATCTAATCAGTAGATTCCTGCCCTGGAAGTTCATAGGACCTGGAATCATCCCCATTGATATTTAAGGCAGAGTAGAAAACTACTACCAGATACTACCAACCACTATAGAGAAAAATGCAGAGTTGGACCATGAAGCCAGACCCCAGAATTCCCAGCCACCAGCCACTCAGGGTCATCTCACTCACTTTGTTTTCCTCATACTAATACCACTGTGCACTTTATGCATTAAATTTTTCTCGGGCCCCATTTCTGCCATTATAGGTGGAGTTGTATCATGTATGTGTGCATGTAAAGGAGCTTAAAACCTCATTTTAAATTATTTTAGCATATGAAAAAAATTTTAGCATTTGAAATACTATGAATCAACACTATGGGGGGGACTCCTTATACATTGCTTATATTTTGATAGTTACCAAAATAGGAACAAAGGGCTGATTAATTAGCATAAAATATGTAAGAAATATTTTTCATTGGTGGTTCACAACAAAGAACTTTATGAACACCACTGTCCCTCCATGCCAGGCAAGCCCAAAACCTGTAATGTAGCCTTTGAAGTCTAGAGAGCTCTTGTGTCATCTGAGTCCCTTCTTTTAAGTTCTGTCCCTTAATTGGTAAAAGGTGGACTCATCACCTGTCAGAATATGATCATATATGCCTTAGGGTGACCCCTTCATGAGGCGTGCTTTCAGAGAGCTTTTTGTGCCTGCAGGCTAATAACAAAATGGTACTTTGGGCGGAATTTGGAGGTAGGCTTGCTTTGGTTGTAACATTCAAACTGTGATCTATGGTGAAGGACATGTGTAGCCCTCCACCTGCCTCAGATTGTGGAAGTTTACCTCACCAATATTTCTTTTTTTTTTTTTTTTTTTTTTTTTTTTTTT
>NW_006780142.1:605130-610290 GCF_000442215.2 Lipotes vexillifer
GCAGGCGGACTCTCAAGCACTGCGCCACCAGGGAAGCCCCCTCACCAATATTTCTTAAATGGACCTGATCAGTGTTGCCTGGCCAAATTGCCATTGATCAGTTAGCAACACTAAGATAATAGACCAGATTAGAATTCGCTGCTCAATCTCTTAGGTGTTAGTGGAGCTCTTGGGCCTTCTTCAAACATTTACTTCTGCTGCTATGCATCTTCTTAGGTTGCTATGTTTGAAGCTTATAGTGAGAATTATTTAATTTGGGCTTTATTATTCTGTCCTCGTTGAGCAATTTCTTGTGTTAGTTTAGGGGTGCTGGAGGCACCTAATCCACCTCTGGTTGATTTATGAAGCCCTTAGATATTGTACACTGGTAAATGCTTCAAAAGTAATTAAGCATACTGGCTTTGGCAGTGGGAGATAATCAATTCTCAAAAATGATAAAATGCTTATAGTGTGACAGATGCTTCACTGGGTAGCCTAGAGAAGCAGTCACCCACCTGCGGAGGTCTACTCATGAAACTCCCCCATCAGGCCTTGGAAATATATAAGCATAAGCTAGAACACTCCTCGTTCAGTCTTGTAATTTGGACACAAACTGTGGTTAGTTAAATCCACTAAAAGCTGCTCACACTTAACAATAAAGCAAGTACGGAGGTCTTTCCCTCCATAGTTCATTTATTCTAGAAGTATATATTGAGTGCCTACCAAGTGCCAGCCACTGTTCTTTGAGAAGAGAGCCGTGATCCAAGGAGTAAAAGGCCCTCTTGGAATTCACATTCTAGTGGGGAAAAGACAATAAACAACCTAAATAAGTAAAATAGTTAGTACCTAGATACATGTAAAGAAGAACCTAAATAAATAAATAAATGCAAAAGGGAATTCCCTGGTGGTCCAGTGGTTAAGACTCTGTGCTTCCAATGCAGGGGCCACGGGTTCAATCCCCGGTCAGGGAACTAAGATCCCAATGCTGCGCAGCCAAAAAATTTAAAAAAAAAAAGATATATGTAAAGAAGGAGAAAAAAGGCAGAGGAAGGGGATTGAAACCTCGAGCCAGGGAGGTTTTTTTTTTTCTGCTGGGGACCAGGAAGGACTTCATGTGAAGGTGACTTATGAGGAATAATCTCTGTGTGTGTGGGAATTGTCCAGTATAGGGGATGCTCGTGAGCTATGGAGATGGGCATTCCACTGTGCTTCCAAGTCTCCATGTGGAACCTCCCTGTGCTCTAATCTGCAGCCCAAGCTGAAGGCATAGGTGGAGGGGGGTCACAGACAGAAGGGCCCCATCACACATGGGGGTCCTCCAGCCCAGAACACCGTCCAATTGAAAGTGAGAATCCAGCTACCCTTTACTATTTCTCCAGGTTACTGTTTCTACCAGCTCTCTAAATAATAATTCATACATGAACATGATTTATCCCATACCCACGTGACTCTTGTCATGGTAAAGTCTGAATTTTCTGGCTCGCTTTCTTTCCACCTTCATTTGAAGCATTTGGCCATGTGCCTACAGTGAGACAACAACCTAAAGAAGAGAGGCCCAAAGCCATTTCTTAAAATAATACCAAGTTCCTTAAGGAGAGACAATAGGGAAAAATACCGCTTGCATAGCTCTGTTAGATACTAACGTCTGTGGATTTGGAGAAGGCTACTTCTAAGGAAAGATGACATAGAGATGTTGAAACTCTTTTGGCTTTCCTTCGTACGTTGACACAGGCTTAGGCAACATGGCCAAAATACAAAATAGTTATCCAGTTCTGAGATAAACTTTATCAATATTCATTACTTCTTGTTTGTTTGTTTTCGTCCCATCATCAAAATGCTGAAACTTTGGCATTCACTCTTTGAAGTTTAAGATAATTATAATACATAAGCATAGGCCAGAAAATAACTTGTGTTTGTTCATATTAAATACCATGGCTATTACTTATATCAGTCACTAAATAAGACAGTAAGTTCCCTGTAATTAACTATCATATTTATTTTTAAAAAAACTTAAACTTATGTTTTAGTTTCATGAGGCTGCCATCAGAAGCTTCACAAACTGGGTGCCTTAAAACAACAGAAATGTATTGCTTCACAGTTCTGGAGGCTGTGAAAGAAGTTTGAAATCAAGGTGTCAGCAGGGCCATGTTCTTTCTGAAGGCTTTAGGGGAGGATCCTTCCTTGCGTTCTCTTAGCTTCTGGTGGTTACCAGAGCTCCTTGACATTCCTTGGCTTGTCTAAGGCTTGTCTTCATCAGTCTAACTTCTGCCTCTGCTGTCACATGAGCTTCTCCCTGTGTGTTCTATTTATCTCCTCTTTTTATAAGGATACCAGTGGTATTGGATTAGGGCCACCCTCATCTAGTATGACCTCATGTTAACTAGCTTACATCTGCAAAGACCCTTTCTCACCCTAGGTGACATTTACAGGTACAGGGATTAGGACTTCATACATACCTTTGGGGAACACAGTTCAACCCATGACAATTAGTACCTTAATTAATGACTTATGTAATACAAGACAATTGCAAGTTTTTAAACAGGTCAAATGTGTTAAGACACTCATTCATAGATACTTAATAAAGATTATTCTTTACTTCAGAATCCCTGGAATATGAATGAAGCCTATGCATCTTTGAATAATAAAGGTTTTCTAACTTCCAGCAATAGATTTAGTATCCATAATTCCTCCATAACCCTACAGGTACTTGGGACCAACTAGGAAAGAAATTGGCTGTTTAGATACTAGGAGCTGAGAGTGGTATCTGCTTCTAATAGCAACACAAAAAGTAAGAGGACTGTAAAATTGTTTTCTTCAACAAAGCATACCCTGTGTTTTATTAGCTTGTTTTGTCAAAACCTTAAGTAGACTCCTTTTGATATGAATAACTTCCATGTGAATGTGTAATTTCAAAATAGAAAATAAATTATTGGAATGAATCGCTTCATATTTTTTTCTTCTCAACATGTAATAAAAATGAATAGACAGCAGTAATGTATGGGTAACAGTTGAACTACTGAAAACACCTGTATGATGATCTAAAGGTTAAGATTTCTCTTTACACCATGGGGTCAACAATTACAAAAGTAAAGCAGAAATTGGGCGACTGGCCTTTCCAGCTGACAGTATTAATTATGTCTCTAGTCATTTCGGCTCCAATGGTAGGTAGTAGGTGGTAGACATAGAAAGCTCCTTCTCCATTTCTGCTGACTTGATTATTTCCAAAGGTTGTCTGGTCTGGCATTGTCAAAACCTTAAGTAGACTCCTTTTGATATGAATAACTTCCATGTGAATGTGTAATTTCAAAATAGAAAATAAATTATTGGAATGAATCGCTTCATATTTTTTTCTTCTCAACATGTAATAAAAATGAATAGACAGCAGTAATGTATGGGTAACAGTTGAACTACTGAAAACACCTGTATGATGATCTAAAGGTTAAGATTTCTCTTTACACCATGGGGTCAACAATTACAAAAGTAAAGCAGAAATTGGGCGACTGGCCTTTCCAGCTGACAGTATTAATTATGTCTCTAGTCATTTCGGCTCCAATGGTAGGTAGTAGGTGGTAGACATAGAAAGCTCCTTCTCCATTTCTGCTGACTTGATTATTTCCAAAGGTTGTCTGGCTAGTCAGAACTTCAGCTTTGCCAGGCATCACAGCCCAGGACATCTGCCCACACTCACAGACTAGGTTTCTATCCAGAAAAGGCAAACCCATTTGTATCAGCTCTCATTTTGAATCCAGTGCTCAGGGCTTGTGAATACTTTTTGTATTTCCAGACTTCTTAAAAAACGATCACTAGAAAACGTGGATTTTTGTAGGGCCAAGAAGAATTTCTACAGAAGTTATCAGAGTTTGTGTTTCCAGCCTGACCTCCCTCCCTCAGGCTCACTTCCTTACCCTTGAAGCCCCAAGGGAAAATATGCCAAAATAAATCCCGGGAAGTGTAGTCTTTGAAGGGCTGCCCCTTGTGTGAACTTGGGGCAGATATTCCTCCCTGGCTCTGTGACAGCAGCTGTTCTTCAGCGACACTGAGCTGAGAGCAGCCCACTGAGCATATAGCCTTGCACAAAGATAGATGCATTTCCATGCTTTGTGATGGAGATGACAGCTTAGAAAGGGAGAGGTCCGGTTTCGGGCCAGAAAGCATCCTCGCTAAGAATTCTCTGAGGGTGTCCTCCTTCCTGTTTTTACCTTCCTTTGTGCAAAAAATGTGTGGAAAATTTCATTCGAAGCCACCGTACATGACTGACAAATCAGATAAGACATGGAATTTCTTGTTTGTTGTTTAATTTAGCTTTTTTTTAAAAAAAGTTATTACTTTTTTACCTGTCCCAGTACTCTGGAGAATCAGGTGGACTGTTAGAAAAAGTTTTTTATTTCCCCTGCTCCCTTGAAAACATGATTCTAATGCCTGTCAGATGTGTGATGAAAACTTAAGTCATCAGACTGCTTTACTTCGGAGTCTTTAGACTTCATTATTGCCCAGGAATCCTATGCTTTGACAACTTCTAGCTCCCTAGAATCTATCAGTTCTCTTGAGTGAGACTGGTTCTCTTTCTTACATCTTATTTCTTCGGATTTCAAAAACTGTGTGCATTCTACCAAGCTGAGAGGACCCATCATGGTGTGAGGGGCTCCACCCACTCCTCTCTGACCCCTGGAATGAATTATAGCATCCTCCAGAAGTTTCACTAGCATCCTGGGACCTGGGATGGATTTTGAAAAGCTAGATTTGAGGGAAGAGCCTTTGCTCCTTATTCAGAATTTATTTCCTGGTATAAAACGATATAAAACAAAACCACCCTAAAATAAATGCACTTTTATGATATCAAATAGAGCTCACATATGAAAGTATATTAATATTAAACAGAATTTTATGGTAACCAGAATTCCTGACTCTTCTTTATTGACACTTCTAGAAGTAGCCTCTTTGAGATCTCAAATGTGAGAAACTGTCTGATTTTGTATTTTTACATAAAGATGGTCTGTATTCTCTAGAATGGAGTTTTGGGGGGTCAGTTTTCAGTCTGATTTGAAGTAAAACTACTGATAAAGAAATTGTTCATTGTACTGACTGTGTTTTGACTATTAGTCTTAGCTTAAAAGATTATGTCTGAAAGCACAATAAATATAGGCTTAAGGACACCAGTAAGAGGTACGGAAGAGGGAAAGA
>NW_006780142.1:610300-643133 GCF_000442215.2 Lipotes vexillifer
GGAAAGAGCAGTCACTGCAGGATTCAACATATTTCACAGTGATTTCCCTTTACAAAGTGATCTTATTATAGGCATTTGGATGAAGAAATCATCCACTTAGTAGGATCAGTGTCACAGATAAAAGGTCCTAGTTTTAGAAATAATATTTCTTGAAATACTAGGCAGTAAATTCAGAGACTGAGCAACTTCAACATTTTATTACGTTCTTCAAGCTCATGTTGGGACTTGAAAGCCTGAGTTTACCTGGGCCCTCAGGAATATCTTTTCGGAACGGATTCACGTGGGAAAATAAGGACTGGTGGGTGGTGAGGCTATCCCAAATGAAAACCCTCCTTTGGTGTATTATGTAAGACTGATAATGATTCACTAACTAAAACTTGTAACAGAAGTTGCAAAATGCCTGAATATCCATTTAAAAAGCCTATTTTATAGCCTCGAGTTAAGATGTGAAGCCAAAAGACTTTCTTACCTACTGTAGAAACCACTGAGGCGAAAACTTAAGTAGAAGGTTGTTTATTGGGCAGTTGTAAAATGGAATTAAAGATTAAGCTGAGCAATAACCTTCCCTCCCCCTTTTCCTCCTTTTGTCTCCTTTTTATGGCATTTTTTCACGCAACATTTGTTGGTAACATATATGTCATCGTCGCGAATAGGACCTAAGGCCTTGCCTTTTACTACTGACCTGTCACTGTACTTCAGAGCTGCCAACCACACCTCCACCCCGCACCCCAAGCTGTTTGGTCTTGTCTGTCAGTGAAGCATTTGTGTTTTGCAAGGCGGCAAAGGAGCTGCTTCCTTGTTTCTTTTCAGGGTCCCACTTTGATTTCGTTCCCCTTTTAAAGGTGATTACACAGAGACCTGCCACTCAAGAGCAGAAATACCATCTTCATCTACGTGTCTTGCGTAACTGGAATTCCACAGCTCTGGTGAATGTCCTGTTTGTCTTTCCTGCAGAGGGACTTGGTTAAAAATGTCAGTTTCACTGTTTGAGACTTCTTTTTTTTTTTTTTTTTCCTTGCGTTATGCGGGCCTCTCACTGTTGTGGCCTCTCGCATTTGCGGAGCACAGGCTCCGGACGCGCAGGCTCAGTGGCCATGGCTCACGGGCCCAGCCGCTCCGCGGCATGTGGGATCTTCCCGAAACGGGGCACGAACCCGCGTCTCCTGCATCGGCAGGCGGACTCTCAAGCACTGCGCCACCAGGGAAGCCCGAGACTTCTTAAGAGAAAGCCTCATCCCTATGTACTTGAAGTGGATGCAATTAGTTTTAACAATCTTTTCATATTTTCCTCTAAGAGGATTCTGAAAATAAAGATTCAATCAATAAATAAATTCAGTTTGTGAACCTACCATCTCCAAATGATGCTCCATACAGAACACCCCAGAAAGGTGTCAAAAATGAGATATCTTTTTCATGCAGTGTTTTTGGAATGTGCCAGAACATCAGGCTACCTTCACAGACCCCAGGAATAATGCAAAGAGCAATACCAGACCTATTATGAAACCTGTTAAATCAGAGAACTGTGAAGGAATCCTGTTACAACAGAGGAAAGCCTACAGTCCACCTTTACTTTATTAAATTAGTTAATTTATTTTGATGTGTGAATACAAGGCTTTATATCACAGTTTTTCAATTTATATAATTTTTATAAGGTGAGATCAAACTGTCCCAGAAAGAAAGGTGGATATTTTATGAACTGTATTGCATCCCACATGTGTTCAGTCATAATATTTGAAAGGCCCCAATCATAGGGTGAGTGTTCTTATATCATTGCCTATTCCCTATGGTTGATAATATATAGTAAACAAAATAAGCAGATTTTCAAGATTAAAACATTCTGAGGCAAACAACTTTAAAATAGGTTTCTTTATTGCAGGAACTCTTTCAGAGTCTTTACTATGCTAATCTGTGTTATAAATCTCCACTAGGGGAATAAAATATATTGCTTTCCAAACATTTCACCAGGGAACTATTTTCTGCTGGGCATCTTTTGAGGCCAGTGTTCCATATATCATACTTTCTTCTTATTTTAGAGGGAACTGAAGGTGAGACTCAATGGTAGGTGTGTAGAGACTTCTTTACATAGAGTATTGAGCGTCATGGTACATTATAGACACAGACCCTGACTTGTGTGTCTATATATGTATGTGTATGTATATGTAAGGGTGTGTGTGTGTGTGTGTGTGTGTGTGTGTGTGTGAGAGAGAGAGAGAGAGACAGAGAGACAGAGAGACAGAGACAGAGAAAAGGAGAGACAGAGAGAGAGCAGAGAGAAGGGAGAAACTTGAAAGATTGATTGGCCAAGAATCAGGTCGCCTGATGGTTTCAAGCTAGGATTTATTTAACACTTCTGCTGCATGGATGTAATATGTATGTGCATTTTTGCCCCCCTATTGCAACATTAAGTTCAGCTGTTTCACAGTTCTAGAACCTGACATTTAATCATGGTTAGGTGAATTAGTAAATGTGTGAATGAATGCCTCAAAGATTCTCCTTTTGTGTGTATGTTTTCCAGATGTTTTTTGAAATGTCTTCAAATGATGGTTTGTCTTGGGGACTCCTGGATGCCACCTGAGGACAATTATTATGAATATTTATAAGGCTGAGCCTTCAATGTCTATCTCAGGAGATATTCTAAGGCAGAAAAACAAGAAAACTCTCTTTCATTGTGTTTTGCCAAAACCTACTAAGTTTTGAGTGCAAAACCCAGTTTTAAACAGATAGATAAATATCTGTTCATTCTGAGCAGTACATGCACTCATGCCTAGTGATAACCTATTGTTCTAAGAAAAAACGTTTCCCAAAGCATATTTGAAGTGTAGGTGTAATATCATAATACATTTTAAAGCTTTTTTTCAATTGGGTTCTACTTCTGATTTTTTATTAAAATACTTAATGAAACTTTTATGCCTTTAACAGCTATTAACTTAGAAGAATCATGTTTTTATTTATACAGTTATATGATGTTTAACATTTATTTTTTATACTCTCAGTGTATGTTAGTAAGCTGGGGTTTTTTTCCTAATAGACTGCTTCCAAGAATGCAGGAGTACGTGTGTATATATACCTGCAACCAGACATACATTTGTCTTCTGTTGATCAGTTTACAGCTTGTCTGCTACTCAGCAGAAATCTTAAGAGTAGATTAGAGCTAGTTTCTTGAATTCCCATTTCTGAGGAGTCTGAAACTTAATTCCACGGGAAGGACACATTTCCTCTGCTTTACACGAACGCCACAATTAGTTATGATGAAAAACAATCATTCTCTATACAGGTGAAAAGCTAAGACCCCTGGAAAATGCTTACAATGTAATGAAAAGTAAAACTCCATGAGGAAAGACTCCAGTATATAATGGCTGCATAGAAAAAAGAAATGAAAGCATACCAAAATGCTAATGAGATTATCATTGGTTGATGGGTCTATGAACAATTTTTATGATTATTTTTCTTTACACTTTTCCCTATATTCCAAATTTCTACAATGAGCTATTGTTAGGAAACAAATGTTATGAAAAAATACTCAACTCTCTCCTTTCCCTGCTTAATTTCACTACTTTCTTCCTTCCATTTGGCAAAAAAGTCAGTAAGCCCATTGTATGTAGCTAGAGGTACTTTTGCACCTGTGCATGAGGTGGACTCTGGCTAAAAGCATTTTAAAAGAGCACCAAATATTCTGTAGATGCAAAAGAAGAAAGGGGGAGATGTTAAGTAGCATTCCATCAATTTGGCCCTATTGAGCTTATTTCCTGTAAATGCATATGACTTCATTTTTGTTAAAATATATGATTCTTACAGGGGTGTAAAGAAGAAACTGAATTGTTTTCCAGTGTGAGAAATTCTATATGGAAAAGAAAGTTACATGGAAGGAATGCTACAGGACAATGACTTTATGAATTCTAAGATCCAAGCTAGGAGAAGAAAACATTTTGAATATTTATCTGTCCAGATAAGAGTGAACTATAGTTTATAAACAAACTGTTGTTGGACTTATGACAGTAAAGCAGTTTGCTAAATATTCCTTTCATATATATATTCATATATATGTATCCCATCCCATGCTGTTATATATCTAATCAGATCTTATTTACTTTCTCACAATTATGGCCAATTAACCATACTTTAACACACTTAGTTTAAAAAAATTTTACTTAACTCTGATGATATTTTTATATTTTATGTTCTAAAACAGGGCAGCCAATGAATATACATAGGTACAGAGAGAGAGAGAGAGAGAGAGAGAGATCTTCAGATTTGTTGAAAAATCTGTGAAACCTAGGTGGAAAGATTTTTTTTAAGCTTTAGAAATAATATGTAAAGTGCTTTTTAAAGAAGTTCATGATAAGGGCAGTACATTTGTGATGGGAGGGAATGATTTCCATTAAGAAGAAAGGGTATTAAACTTTCCCCTTGCTGACCCTGCCTCTTCCCTCTCCGGACTACTTTATATCAGGAGATGCAATCAGCAGAGGTCCCCTTTTCATTGCCCATCAGGTACATGGCATGCCATCGATTTTTAACAATAGTGTTATAGGGGTTACAGCTGTAAGGCACATTAGTTCCCTAATGCCAAAGCAGGATTGGTTCACCTAGTTTGCTTCTAAGTTTAGGCTTAAATGACCTCAGCATTATACTATCATCAGATCCTCTGACATCCAGCCTTGATAGGGCAATGACCCATCATTCAGCTGAAGATACTGTTGACTGAATATTTGGTGTTTCTCGTATTGCTGAAAAATAATCAGGGTGATCTCATCCTAAAAACAAGAGGTGAGAATAAGAATGAAAAAAAGATTCTTCATTATTGCCAGTGCATTCAATATTACAGACTTCCATATCTTTGTCTTTAGTGCAGATTCTTTACGTAAGGTGTAATGAGACGGTTGCAAGAAATGTGAATCATATATCTTTTACAGGATGTTGACTAAAGCCAGAAATGATTGAGAGACTTATTTGGGAACAGATTGATTTTCATTTACAACTGTTCGAAGCTGAAAGAATATTGGGCAGATGAGTGTAAATATGCAGGGGAAATTCCCTCTACTGAACTGTGCTTGTGAGTTCTTTCAGATGGCTTCTTGGGTTATATAAATTTACTTTGAGGTCATTATATGGATAATTTGTTACTAAGTAAAGTAGTTTGTCAGGTTACGAGACATTAATCTTCCAATAGGTCTTTAATTAGGACAGATGCACTAAATAATTCATAGCAAGACTTGGCCTGGAAACATTTATAATACTCAATTATACCATTTTACAGGCAATGGCAAATTGTTTTTGTGTAGTCTGGAAATTGTGGGACTTAATTAATTACCTTCAATGTTTTAGACATCTGCTCTGCCCTCTTTAAATGCATTAAATTGGCAACTCATGAAATGGCTAAAAATAGAGTTCAAATTCCCAGATGGTAAAGGGTGAAGATCAACTATGATGGAAAAAAAGCCACTCTGTGATGCACAGGAAATGGGAAACCAAATTACATATCCAGCAACATTCCTGCTTACAAGACTCTCAAGTATGTGGCAATTATTTTTGAAAGAATGAGAAATTTACGTGATATTTAAAAGCATTTAACTTGCTGCTAACTACTCTTCTCCTGGTTTCCTAAAATAGGCTGCAGTAAACAAATTGGCAAGCCAGGCAGAGTCCTGATAGAAAACACCTATCAGTCTCTGTCATGTAAACACCTCTGAGTGAAATTTATTTCTGCACAAACAAATAACTTTGCCCCTATAAGTTGTATCAAATACATGACAAAAAATAAGCACTCTGGAAGTCTTTGCAGAGGCATTTTCATGTCATAGATCTTAAAATGATGGAAATGGGAATTAAGAGCTTATTCCATTTGTAATTAGATCACAGAAAAAAGATGGTGATGGCTTTGCACTGAGTATGAGGATGTGGCCATTTAAGTGTACAAAGGAAAAAGGAATGTTCACTTCATTTGTCATCCTAGAAATTTCTGCAAGAGAAATGTTGTACATGATCCTCTGCTTAAGAATAATATGTGGGAGTCAATTATAAAGGAAATTAACACATTCTGAAAGCTGTAAGTGGGGGACAAATTTGCAGATAAAGGTGTCCTTTCTTATGAGGATAGTCAGACCTTGCACAGAACAGCCTCTGGCCCTTGGAGCCCAGATTCCTGCAGCTTTCTATAAGGCAATTCTCCAAGGCTGTGCAGTTTCTCCAGGGTTGTTGGGAGATGTTTTGTTCAGACGGATACAGACCCAGGTCCTGCCCCCAAGAGCAGTCATTCTGGGTCAACACCCAGGATTAGGTTGGATGCAGAAGCATTTCCCACTCCAGTAGCTACTGAATAAATAGATGGGCAGAGTGGAGGTGACTACCCACATGCTCAATGGGAGGACGCAGCTTTGTCGCCAAATCACTCAGAGAGAATCTAGAGGAGATTTCTATCCAGAAGAAATACAGTGCAAGCCACATATGGTAATTTAAGATTTTCTAAGAGCCACATTCGAAAAAGTAAAAAGAAATAGATACATATGCATATTTAATCCACTAATGCATATTTAATCCAATATAGCCAAATTATTATCATTTCTGCTTGTAATCAGCATAAGAATCATGAATGTGACACTCTGCATTCTCTTTTTTTTGTATACTAAGTCTTACAATCCGGTATGCATTTTGCACTTAAAACACATCTCAACTCAGACAAGCCACCTTTCAAGTGTTCAGTGGCTTATTTGGCTAGTAGCTCCCATATTGGACAGCACAGCCCTACATAATGAGCAAGGATAACGAACTACATGCCCAGCTGTAGTGGGAATAGCAAGGCAACACCTACAAAAACCCCAGGTTATGTGGGTATGTGGTGATCACAGTGCCTGGAAGAAACAAACTAGGTGCTCATTATAAATGCCAGAAGAATCCTACTTACCTGGCAGACACCAGCTTAGTATTCTGGGGGAACCTGCCTGTATTTTCATCCATGCCCGAGACTATGTTATAGACGCACTTTGTTTTACCTGCTTCCTCTTTGGCGTATATATACATACATATATATATATATATATATATATATATAGCATGCATATATATAGCTATTGATATGGTGCCATGATTTTTCAATAAAATTCCCTTTACTAAATTCTAAGGTTCTTGAGGACAGAGTCAGTGCCTTATTCATGACACTTTCCTGACAGAAGAGGGGTGTCCCATAAATATTTGTTAGCTTGAATGAATGAGAGAATGCAATCTGCAGTTCAGATGAGGAAAAAAATATCAAAGTGCACATAATCAAGACAGAGGAGAAGTGAGAAGTAAAGGAGAGCAAGAGAAACTGGGGAAATGGAGAGCAGGGGGAGGGGAGAACGGGGAGAAGGGAGAGGGGGAGACCCACAAGGATGTAGGGGTGGAGGGAGCAGGGAAGGAGAAATAAAGGCAACTTTGAAGAAAGAAGCTCACCCAGACTTACAAAGCAGTCTTTCCCACCATCTTTCCATTGGGTCATTCTGCTTTCAAGGGCAGAGTCTATCTTTGTAAAACAGGGATGGTCTAGTTTGGGAATGGGGGTAGCAGTGGAAATACCTGCATGTATGATTGCTTGCCAGCCATAGTGACATTTATAAAGGGAACGTGTGACTCTGTTGTGCTACTGTAATTACTTGCTTTATTAGGAAAAAAAAAAAAATGAGACACTTGTGCATCCTCTGGAGTGTTTTCCCTAGATCAAGTTACCATTAACACAAACCTAATCTAAATATTTTTGACTGTGTCAAATTAAGATAATTTAATTAGAATTCCACTTCTTGAGAGAATCAATGGGGGGAAAGCACATAAAAATAAACTAGTATCTTGGAGTTACGTACAACTTTAAAAGTAGTAATTTTGTTAGAATTAGTCGTATCAAAAGGAATACATTTAAGCTTAAGAATACAACTATAAAAACTACAAATTCACCACTGTATTTGTCTAGACTTGACATTATTAGATTGCTGTTTGAGGCTAATTTTGTCACTGAAATTTAAAAAAAAAATGAACAAACAAACAAAAAAAACAGGACCAGATAAATCTCTAGAATGCATTAGCCAGCAGGACCTCAAAATAAAAGAAATGGAGGAAGGAGTGTTACAAAGGTGAGAAAAGTTAAGGATTTTATTTCTCCTTCCATTCAATTTATCAGGTAAACACAGTTAACAGTTTGACAGCAGTTTGTTCCTTGGGCATCAAGAAGAGCTTATGGCTTATCTGTGCTGGCACCCTGAGCAGCTCACCTTCTCTGGAGAGACGGTGGACACTTGTTTTCATAAATTAGTTTACCCTAAAGGAAAATTTCTACCTTTTCCATCCTCTGGGCTTTTCCATAGGATGGTTTTTGCTGAATAGTGTCCCTCCATCTTTGTCCTATTAGAAAGATTCAGGCAGGAAGCAATATTGAGGAAAAGACATACTTGATCACATCATTCAAAAATCTGTCCATTTGTTCCAGCCTTCTCTTAGACTTTCTTCTCCCACTGTAATTCCTCTTAAGCTTCAGATCCTCTTTACACAATGCCAACTAGTTGTTTCCAATATAGTGAATTAAATCTGTAACTGTTTTTCTGCAAAGTAATTAGAGAAAGAGAAATTGAGCCCTCAGAAAGATAAAATATATCTAAGTAATTTTAACTAACAGTGATCTAATTAAGAAAAGAAGTGGCGAAGAAAAGTCTTCCCGACAGAAAAATCACGAGCTGTTCTCCTCTATGTACAACCTCATTTCTGATTAACGGTAATAGCCAGTGCTTATTGGGAACACACTATGTGCCTGGCACTGATGTAAGTGCTTCATCTGAATTAACTAATTTGACCCTCATAGCCTCCCAATGGTGGAGGGTTATTATTTCTCATAATATAAATGAGGAAACATATCAGAGGGCTGGATTACTTGCCCAAGGTCACACTGCTGACAGAAGGCAGAAGCTGTACCATGCAGTACCACTCCTCTGCTGGGTGTGACATGAGGATTTGTGGGGACTGACTTGGTGCTCACAGACTTGCCTACTTCATGGTCCCTGATGGACTAGACATGAAGAAAATCCCTCTCTCATGGTGTCCACTCAGCCTGGTGGAACTGTGTTCAGGCCACAGTCCTGAGGGCTAATCAATGAGAACAAATGGATGGGTCAGTACAACCTGATGCCATACTGAAAAAAAAACGACTCAGCAAGATGGAAATTCTGATCCCTTAACAAGTCCCACAGATGCCTGAAGACAGGAAGTGTGTCCACTTTTTTCCTTTCCTTTTGTTTTTTTTAAATCAACTGGAGGGCCAGCTGTAGTATCAGGAACGAGTAACCAACAAGTGTTTTAAATATTATTAAAATTAGCTATATACTGGGACTTCCCTGGTGGTGCACTCGTTAAGAATCGACTTGCCCAAATGCTACCAGCCATGAAAGGGGAAACTGACAGTAACACAATCATAGTAGGGGACTTTAACACCCCACTTTTACCAATGGACAGATCAACCAAAATGAGAATAAATAAGGAAACACAAGCTTTAAATGATACATTAAGATGGACTTAATTGATATTCATAGGACATTCCATCCAAAAACAACAGAATACACTTTCTTCTCAAGTGCTCATGAAACATTCGCCAGGATAGATAGTATCTTGGGTCACAAATCAAGCCTTGGTAAATTTAAGGAAACTGAAATCATAGCAAGTATCTTTCCCAACCACAACGCTATGAGACTACATAATGGAACATTCTCCAGGATAGGTCATATTGTGGGTCACAAATCAAGCCTTGGTAAATTTAAGAAAATTGAAATCATATCAAGTATCTTTTCCGACCACCCTGCTATGAGACTAGATACCAATTACAGGAAAAAAACTGTAAAAAAATACAAGCACATGGAGGCTAAACAATACGTTACTAAATAAGCAAGGGATCACTGAACAAATCAAAGAGGAAATCAAAAAATACCTAGAAACAAATGACAATGAAAACACGACAATCCAAAACCTACAGGATGAAGCAAAAGCAGTTCTAAGAAGGAAGTTTAGAGCAATACAGTCCTACCTGAAGAAACAGAAACATCTCAAATAAACAACCTAACCTTACACCTAAAGTAACTAGAGAAAGAAGAACAAAAAACCCCAAAGTTAGCAGAAGCTAAGAAATCGTAAAGATCAGAGTAGAAATAAATGAAAAAGAAATGAAGGAAATGATAGCAAAGATCAGGAAAACTAAAAGCGGGTTCTTTGAGAAGGTAAACAAAATTGATAAACCATTAGCCAGACTCATCAAGAAAAAGAGGGAGAGGACTCATATCAATAAAATTAGAAATGAAAAAGGAGAAGTTACAACAGACACCGCAGAAATACAAAGCATCCTAAGAGACTACTACAAGCAACTTTATGCCAATAAAATGGACAACCTGGAAGAAATGGACAAATTCTTAGAAAGGTATAACCTTCCAAGACTGAACCAGGAAGAAATAGAAAATATCAGCAGACCAATCACAAGTCATGGAATTGAAACTGTGATTAAAAATCTTCCAACAAACAAAAGCCCAGGACCAGATGGCTTCACAGGTGAATTCTATCAAACATTTACAGAAGAGCTAACACCTATCCTTCTCAAACTCTTCCAAAATATAGCAGAGGGAGGAGCACTCCCAAACTCATTCTACGAGGCCACCATCACCCTGATACCAAAACCAGACAAAGATGCCACAAAAATATGAAAACTACAGGCCAATATCACTGATGAACATAGATGCAAAATTCCTCAACAAAATACTAGCAAACAGAATCCAACTACACATTAAAAGGTCATACACCATGATCAAGTGGGATTTATCCCAGGGATGCAAGGATTCTTCCAATATATGCAAATCAATCCATGTGATACACCATATTAACAAATTGAATAAAAACCAATGATCATCTCAATAGATGCAGAAAAAGCTTTTGACAAAATTCAGCACCCATTTATGATAAAAACCCTCCAGAAAGTAGGCATAGAGGGAACTTACCTCAACATAGTAAAGGCCATATATGACAAACCCACAGTCAAGATCGTTCTCAACGGTGAAAAACTGAAACCATTTCCTCTAAGATCGGGAACAAGACAAGGTTGTCCACTCTCACCACTGTTATTCAACATAGTTTTGGAAGTTTTACCCACAGCAATCAGAGAAGAAAAAGAAATGAAAGGAATCCAAATTGGAAAAGAAGAAGTAAAGCTGTCACTGTTTGCAGATGACATGATACTATACATAGGGAATCCTAAAGATGCTATCAGCAAACTGCTATAGCTAATCAATGAATTTGGAAAAGTAGCAGGATACAAAATTAACACACAGAAAGCTCTTGCATTTCTATACACTAATGCTGAAAAATCTGAAAGAGAAATTAATGAAACACTCCCATGTACCACTGCAACAAAAAGAATAGAATACCTAGGAATGAACCTACCTAAGGAGACAAAAGACCTGTATGCAGAAAACTGTCAGACGCTGATGAAAGAAATTAAAGATGATACCAACAGATGGAGAGATATACCATGTTCTTGGATTGGAAGAATCAACATTGTGAAAATTGCTCTATTACCCCAAGCAATCTACACATTCAGTGGAAGCCCTGTCAAACTACCAATGGCATTTTTCACAGGACTACAACAAAATATTTCACAATTTGTATGGAAACACAAAAGACCCCGAATAGCCAAAGCAATCTTGAGAAAGAAAAGTGGAGCTGGAGGAATCAGGCTCCCTGACTTCAGACTATTCTACAAAGCTACAGTAATCAAGACAGTATGGTACTGGCACAAAAACAGAAATATAGATCAGTGGAAAAGGATAGAAAGTCCAGAGATAAACCCATGCACCTATGGTCACCTTATCTTTGATAAAGGAGGCAAGAAGATACAGTGGAGAAAAGACAGCCTCTTCAATAAGTGGTGCTGAGAAAACTGGGCAGCTACATGTAAAAGAATGAAATTAGAACACTCCCTAACACCATACACAAGAATAAACTCAAAATGGATTAAAGACCTAAATGTAAGGCCTGACACTATGAAACTCTTAGAGGAAAACATAGGCAGAACACTCTATGACATAAATCACAGCAAGATCCTATTTGACCCACGTCCTAGAGAAATGGAAATGAAAACAAAAATAAACAAATGGGACCTAATGAAACTTAAAACCTTTTTCACAGCAAAGGAAACCATAAACAGGACCAAAAGACAACCCTCAGAATGGGAGAAAATATTTGCAAATGAAGCAACTGACAAAGGATTAATCTCCAAAATATACAAAAAGCTCATGCAGCTCAATATCAAAAAATCAAACAACACAATCAAAAAATGGGCAGAAGACCTAAATAGACTTTTCTCCAAAGAAGACATACAGATAGATGGCCAAGAGGTGCATGAAAAGAGGCTCAACACCACTAATCATTAGAGGAATGCAAATCAAAACTATGAGGTATCACCTCACACCGGTCAGAATGGCCATCATCAAGAAATGTACAAACAGTAAATGCTGGAGAGGGTGTGGAGAAAAGGGAACCCTCTTGCACTGTTGGTGGGAATGTAAATTGATACAGCCACTATGGAGAACAGTATGGAGTTTCCTTAAAAAACTAAAAATAGAACTACCATAGGACCTAGCAGTCCCACCACTGGACATATACCCTGAGAAAACCATAATTCAAGAAGAGTCATGTACCCCAATGTTCACTGCAGTACTGTTTACAATAGCCAGGAGATGGAAGCAACCTAAGTGTCCATCATCGGATGAATCAATAAAGAAGGTGTGGCACATATATACAGTGGAAAATTACTGAGTCATAAAAAGAAACAAAGTTATTTGTAGTGAGGTGGATGGACTTAGAGACTGTCATACAGAGTGAAGTAAGTCAGAAGGAGAAAAACAAATATCGTATGCTAACACATATATATGGAATCTAAAAAAAAAACAACAAATGGTTTTGAAGAACCTAGGGGCTGGACAGAAATAAAGACAGTTGTAGAGAATGGACTTGAGGACACTGGGAGGGGGAAGGGTAAGCTGATACGAAGTGAGAGAATGGAATTGACATATATACACTACCAACTGTAGTGGGAAGCATCCACATAGCACAGGGAGACCAGCTCCGTGCTTTGTGACCACTTAGAGGGGTGGGATAGGGAGGGGATATGGGGACACATGTATCTGTATAGCTGATTCACTTTGTTATACAGCAGCAACTAACGCAACAGTGTAAAGCAATTATACTCCAATAAAGATGTTAAAAAAAAAAAAAGAATCCGCCTGCCAGTGCAGGGGACATAGGTTTGTTCCCTGATCCAGGAAGATCCCAAATGCTGCGGAGCAGTTAAGCCCGTGTGCCACAACTACTGAGCCTGCGCTCTAGAGCCCGTGAGCCACAACTACTGAGCCCGAGTGCCACAACTACTGAAGCCCACATGCCTAGAACCTGTGCTCTGCAACAAGAGAAGCCACCGCAATGAGAAGCCCGTGTACTGCAATGATGAGTAGCCCCTGCTCACCACAACTAGAGAAAGCCCACGTGCAGGAACAAAGACCCAATGCAGCCAAAAATAAATAAATAAATAAATTTTAAAAAATTACCTATATACTGAAAGCATAAATGAATGAATAAACATGCATTGGATGTCCATTTTCACTTACTATGTCGTTAGTTGATTTTTCTTTTTTTTCATTTTTATTGTTTTAAAAATATTTTTCTTATATATTTATTTATACGGCATGTTCTTATTAGTCATCCATTTAATACACATTAGTGTATACATGTCAACCGAAATGTCCCAATTTATCACACCCCCACCCACACCCACACCCACCGCCGCTTTCCCCCCGTTGGTGTCCGTACGTTTCTTCTCTACACCTGTGTCTCAATTTCTGCCTGGCGAACCTGTTCATCCGAACCATTTTTCTAGGTTTCACATATATGCATTAATATACGATATTTGTTTTATTCTTTCTGACTTACTTCACTCTGTATGACAGTCTCTAGATCCATCCACGTCTCTACAAATGGCTCAATTTCGTTCCTTTTTATGGCTGAGTAATATTCCCTTGTGTATATGTACCACATCTTCTTTATCCATTCTTCTGTCGATGGGCATTTATGTTGCTTCCATGACCTGGCTATTGTAAATAGTGCTGCACTGAACATTGGGGTGCATGTGTCTTTTTGAATTATGGTTTTCTCTGGGTATACGCCCAGGAGTCGGATTGCTGGGTCATATGGTAATTCTATTTTTAGTTTTTTTAAGGAAACTCCGTACTGTTCTCTATAGTGGCTGTATCAATTTACATTCCCACCAACAGTGCAAGAGGGTTCCCTTTTCTCTACACCCTCTCCAGCATTTGTTGTTTGTAAATTTTCTGATGATGTCCGTTCTGACCGGTGTGAGGTGATACCTCGTTGTAGTGTTGATTTGCATTTCTCTAATAATTAGTGATGTTAAGAAGCTTTCCATATGCTTCTTGGCCATCTGTATGTCTTCTTTGGAGAAAAGTCTGTTTAGGTCTTCTGCCCATTTTTGGATTGGGTTTTTTGTTTTTTTAATATTGAGCTGCATGAGTTGTTTATATATTTTGGAGATTAATCCTTTGTCCGTTGCTTCGTTTGCAAATCTTTTCTCCCATTCTGAGGGTTGTCTTTTCATCTTTTTTATGGTTTCCTTTGCTGTGCAAAAGGTTCTAAGTTTCATTAGGTCCCATTTGGTTTTTTTTGTTTTTATTTCCAGTACTCTAGGAGGTGGATCAAAAAAGATCTTGCTGTGATTTATGTCAAAGAGTGTTCTTCCTATGCTTTCCTCTAGGAGTTTTATAGTGTCCGGTCTTACATTTAGGTCTCGAATCCATTTTGAGTTTATTTTTGTGTATGGTATTAGGGAGTGTTCTAATTTTATTCTTTTACATGTAGCTGTCCAGTTTTCCCAGCACCACTTATTGAAGAGACTGTCTTTTCTCCATTGTATATTCTTGCCTCCTTTATCAAAGATAAGGTGACCATAGGTGCGTGGGTTTATCTCTGTACTTTCTATCCTTTTCCACTGATCTATATTTGTTTTTGTGCCAGTACCATACTGTCTTGATTACTGTAGCTTCGTAGTGTAGTCTGGAGTCAGGGAGTCTGATTCGTCCAACTCCGTTTATTTCCCTCAAAACTGCTTTGGCTATTTGGGGTCTTTTAGGTCTCCATAGAAATTTTAAGATTTTTTGTTCTAGTTCTGTAAAAAATGCCATTGGTCATTTGATAGGGATTGCATTCAATCTGTAGATTGCTTGGGGCAGTATAGTCATTTTCACAATGTGAATTCATCCAGTCCAAGAACATGGTATATCTCCATCTGTTGGTATCATCTTTAATTTCTTTCATCAGTGTCTGATAGTTTTCTGCATACAGGTCTTTTGTCTCCCTAGGTAGGTTTATTCTTAGGTATTTTATTCTTTTGGTTGCTGTGGTAAATGGGAGTGTTTCCTTAATTTCTCTTTCAGATTTTTCATCATTAGTGTATAGGAATGCAAGAGCTTTCTGTGTGTTAATTTTGTATCCTGCTACTTTACCAAATACATTGATTAGCTATAGCAGTTTTCTAATGGCATCTTTAGGCTTCTCTATGTATAGTATCATGTCATCTGCAAACAGTGACAGCTTTACTTCTTCTTTTCCGATTTGGATTCCTTTTATTTCTTCTCTGATTGCCATTCATAGGACTTCCAAAACTATGTTGAATAATAGTGGTGAGAGTGGATATCCTTGTCTTGTTCCTGATTTACAGGAAATGCTTTCAGGTTTTTACCATTGAGAATGATGTTTGCTGTGGGCTTGACGTATATGGCCTTTATTATGTTGAGGTAGGTTCCCTCTGTGCTCACTTTCTGGAGAGTTTTTATCATAAATGGGTGCTGAATTTTGTCAAGAGCTTTTACTGCAGCTTTTGAGGTGATCATATGGTTTTTCTCCTTCAGTTTGTTAATATGTGTATCACATTGATTGATTTGCTTATATTGAAGAATCTGTGCATCCCTGGGATAAATCCCACTTGATCATGGTGTATGATCCTGTTAATGTGTTGTTGGATTGTGTTTGCTAGTATTTTGTTGGAAGATATTTGTATCTGTATTCATCAGCGATATTGGTGTTTAATTTTCTTTTTTTGTAGTATCTTTGTCTGGTTTTGGTATCAGGGAGATGGTGGCCTCATAGAATGTGTTTGGGACTGTTCCTTCCTCTGCTATATTTTGGAAGAGTTTGAGAAGGATGGGTGTCAGCTGTTCTCTAAATGTTTGATAGAATTCACCTGTGAAGCCATCTGGTCCTGGACTTTTGTTTGTTGGACGATTTTTAATCACAGTTTCAATTTCGTGACTTGTGATTGGTCTGTTGTAGTTTCTGTTTCTTCTTGGTTCAGTCTTGGAAGATTATACCTTTCTAAGAATTTGTCCGTTTCTTCTAGGTTGTCCATTTTATTGACATACAGTTGCTTGTATTAGTCTCTTAGGATGCTTTGTATTTGTGCGGTGTCTGTTGTAACTTCTCCTTTTTCATTTCTAATTTTATTGATTTGAGTCCTCTCCCTCTTTTTCTTGATGAGTCTGGCTAATGGTTTATCAATTTTGTTTATCTTCTCAAAGAACCAGCTTTTAGTTTTATTGATCTTTGCTATTGTTTTCTTTGTTTCTATTTCATTTATTTCTGCTCTGATCTTTAAGATTTCTTTCCTTCTGCTAACTTTGTGTTTTGTTTATTCTTCTTTTCTACTTCCTTTGGATATAAGCTTAGATTTTTTATTTGCGATGTTTCTTGTTTCTTGAGGTAGGCTTCTATAGCTGTAAAGTTCCCTCTTAGAACTGCTCTTGCTTCATCCCGTAGGTTTTGGATCATCATGTTTTTATTGTCATTTGTCTGTAGGTATTTTTTGATTTCCTCTTTGATTTCTTCAGTGATCTCTTGGTTATTTAGTAACGTATTGTTTAGCCTCCATCTGTTTCTGTTTTTTACATTTTTTTCCCCTGTAATTGATTTCTAATCTCATAGCGTTGTGGTCAGAAAATATGCTTGATATGATTTCAATTTTCTTAAATTTACTGAAGCTTGATTTGTGACCCAAGATATGATCTATCCTGGAGAATATTCCGTGCGCACTTGTAGAAGAAAGTGTAATCTGCTGTGTTTGGATGGAATATCCTAAAAATATCAATTAAATCTCTCTGGTCTGTTGTGTCATTTAAAGGTTTTTTTTCCTTATTAACTTTCTGTTTGGATGATCTGTCCATTGGTGTAAGTGAGGTGTTGAAATCCCCCACTCTTATTGTATTACTGTCGATTTCCTCTTTATAACTGTTAGCAGTTGCCTTATGTATTGAGGTGCTCCTATGTTGGGTGCATATATAATTGTTATATCTTCTTCTTGAATTGATCCCTTGATCATTATGTAGTGTCCTTCCTTGTCTCTTGTAACATTCTTTATTTTAAAGTCTATTTTATCTGATATGATTATTGCTACTCCAGCTTTCTTTTGATTTCCATTTGCATGGAATATCTTTTTCCATCCCCTCACTTTCCGTCTGAATGTGTCCCTAGGTCGTAAGTGGGTCTCTTGTAGACAGCATATACATGGGTCTTCTTTTTGTATCCATTCAGCAAGCCTGTGTCTTTTGGTTGGAGCATTTAATCCATTCACGTTTAAGGTAATTATCAATATGTATGTTCCTATGACCATTTTCTAAATTGTTTTGGGTTTGTTTCTGTAGGTCCTTTTCTTCTCTTGTGTTTCCCACCTAGAGAAGTTCCTTTAGCATTTGTTTTAGAGCTGGTTTGGTGGTGCTGAATTCTCTTAGCTTTTGCTTGTCTGTAAAGCTTTTGATTTCTCCATCGAATCTGAATGAGATCCTTGCTGGGTAATCTTGGTTTTAGGTTCTTCCCTTTCATCACTTTAAGTATATCATGCCATTCCCTTCTGTCTTGTAGAGTTTCTGCTGAGAAATCAGCTGTTAACCTTATGGGAGTTCCCCTTGTATGTTATTTTTCGTTTTTCCCTTGCTGCTTTCAGTAATTTTTCTTTGTCTTTAATTGTTGCCCGTTTGATTACTGTGTGTCTTGGCATGTTTTTCCTTGGGTTTATCCTATATGGGACTCTGCACTTCCTGGACTTGGGTGGCTATTTCCTTTCCCACGTTATGGAAGTTTTTGACTATAATCTCTTCAAATATTTTTTCAGGTCCTTTCTGTCTCTCTTCTCCTTTTGCGACCCCTATAATGCGAATGTTTTTCCATTTAATGTGTCCCAGAGGTCTCTTGGGTTGTCTTCATTTCTTTTCATTTTTTTTTCTTTATTGTGTCCTGCAGCAGTGAATTCCACCATTCTGTCTTCCAGGTCACTTATCTGTTCTTCTGCCTCAGTTATTCTGCTATTGATTCCTTCTAGTGTAGTTTTCATTTCAGTTATTGTATTGTTCACCTCTGTTTGTTTGTTCTTTAATTCTTCCACGTCTTTGTTAAACATTTCTTGCATCTTCTCGATCTTTGCCTCCAATCTTTTTCCGAGGTTTTGGATCATCTTCACTATCATTATTCTGAATTCTTTTTCTGGAAGGTTGCCTATCTCTACTTCATTTAGTTGTTTTTCTGGGGTTTTATCCTTTTCCTTCATCTGGTACATAGCCCCTCTTCCTTTTCATCTTGTCCATCTCTCTGTGAATGTGGTTTTTGTTCCACAGGCTGCAGGTTTGTAGTTCTTCTTGCTTCTGCTGTCTGCCCTCTAGTGGATGATGCTATCTATGAGGCTTCTGCAAGTTGCCTGATGGGAGGGGCTGGTGGTGGGTCGAGCTGGCTGTTACTCTCTCGTTGACTTTTCGATAGTCTAGGTTATTTTAAAATGGTGCTATTAATTGTAATGTGAGTTGTTTTTGTTTTTTTTTTAAGTTTTTAGCTGTGCTGTGCAGCATGTGGGATCTTAGTTCCTTGACCAAAGATCTAACCTGTGCCCCCTGCAGTGGAAGCATCGTGTCTTAACCACTGGACCACCAGGGAAGTCCCATAATATGAGTTTCATACAAAGAGGATAAAGAATAACTGAAGACATACAAATAAAACTCTTAAAATATCCATATCAAGTAAGAAGTTTTTCTGTGTATATATTATACTAACACTGATGGTACTTATTATAATTAGAATTATTTGTTAAAAGTATAAATTTTTCCTTTAATTGGTTCTAATTTTATAACTAGAGAAATTTTCAAGTATTTGAGTTTTCAGTATTGATTAGCTACTTAATTTGGCTTACTTTCCTTGTAATTACAAAGTCAATACTTTCTTTTATCAGATTTTTCTTCTTCATTAATTTAAATAGGTGCCATAGTTTCCACACAGATTCTTTTATTGTCCTATACATCTTCTGAAAAGTTAGGATTTATTTTGTAGTGCATCACCAGTTTTATCTCAGAAACCCTAAAGTAGTCGTAGGCTTATATATTGGAATGATAGAATTAATTCAGTGAATCGTTTTATATTATATGCCTCTGGAAAACATGTCATCAAAGTTTTTGCATATTTTAAAACTGTGCCACATATATAGCGCAAATATATCTCAGCTCCTGTCTGCTATTAGTGAACATGATATGATGCTTATTTAACTGCTTAGAAAAGTTTGGACAATACTAACAAAAGTGGAAACTTTTGAGGGTGAGAAAAATAGCCTTCTGATTTGCTTTCCTTACCGTAATCATGGCTTCAGAGTTTAGTCATTACCCAAATATTACACACCTGTCTATGAAGGTCTTTGCCCATTTGATATTAGATCTTAGATTTCTTCATCCCATTATTGATCTGAAATGTCTCCAGCTCTCGCGGGTAAGGGAAGAACATGCCCATGTGTTGCGTCAGGTAATTCCTATTATTGAAAAGCTGTGTTCAATCTAAAATGACCTTTTCTTGTATTTATTGTTGGGCTAGCTTTACAGCCCACATTAAATTGAAGCTTTTGTGCTAGGACTGAAAAGCGTGTGTTGTGTGGGGAATGGTGCTCTCATGTTTGCTCATGGCGACCCGCTATCCAGACAGCTGGCGGCGTGATCTGGGTGTTTGGCTAGGTGTTCATTGTTAAGTCAGCAGTGGAGGAAAGCCATTATGTCTTCATTTGCACCGTAAAGGAAGATACACAAGTGATTACTAAGAAAAAGTTCATCTGTAAAGAGGAGCTCTTTGCGTTCATAATCAGAACTCACAGCATTGTTAGTACTTTTGAAGATGTTGAACAAGAGTTTTTCAGGGGTGAGAGGAACCAGCATGAACATTTGGACTTTTCCCAAAAATACATTTCATAATATTCAGCATTTTGTTTTATTTTAATTTCAGTGATCCTTTGTGTGTGTTTATGATGACAAATTCATACTGTCTGTGGGATTTGGGCAAGACTTTGAAAAAGGACTGAAGATTATGTTAAGCTGTGTTCACGGTTTTCTGGGAGGCCCGTGTCACATCACTCCAAGAAAATGCCCAAATAGTAAGAGATTAACTCCCTTAATAGTGTCGTATTTCCCCCATGTTGCTCTTTTTTAAACATCTATTGTTCATTCACTTACCTTTTCAAATTTTTATATGCATTTAGAAGTTGAATTTTAAAACCTCTTTATTTAAAATAATAATAATAAATAATAATTTAAAAATTCCCCTATGATTAGGAAATTAACCTCTAAAATTCTACCACTAATTTCATGCTTGTCAGACTTATTCTGGTTTAAGTTACATGCACTTTTTTTTTTTATCCCAAAACCAAAGAACACATTTGAAAAGTATGAATTATGTGATGAGAATGCCAGGTTTTACTAAGCCCAGTGACTTCTAGTCACTGGAAATAGTACAGCGACCCACACAATGAGGGTGGTGGCCTAATAGTGGCCCCATTTAACTGTATTCTATGTGTAAGTGAAGACCTTCTTTATACCCCCAAACATCAGTTGTATACATTCAAGTTCAGCCTGCCCAGAGGTGTTAAGCAGCTACACTGAATTTTTTCTTTCCACTTTCTCATCATTCTCCTCTCCCATTCTCTTGTCATCTGAGTCTCATAAACCCCAGAACACTACCGTGGGAAACAGGGCAGCCTTCATGGGTGTTTGAATTGTAGAATTGCACATGGCCACACACTCAGAAGGGCCCCACGCTTGACTGAATGCTCTGCTGTCGCCACCTAGAAATTCTTGGTAACGCTTGAACAAGGGGTCCTGTATTTGCATTTTGCACTGAGCCCCGCAAATTATGCAGCCTTTCCTGGGAGGGAAGATATGAGGAACCGAGAAGCCCCTGAGTCCTTAGAGTCTCTCACTCCATCATTGTGAGTTTCATTTTGGAGTAGCCTAGTCACTGGCCTCTAGTGAGCAGTTTCCAAAAATACGCCAGTGAATATGTGAGAAGCATTCGCTGAAAATTGCAGGTTTCTCAGCCCAGACAAATGATCAGAGTCTCCAGGGATGGGGCCCTGGAATCTGCATTTTCGTAGCCTTCCTGTGATTCTCAGTTCACTAAGGGGCTCACAGTCTCTGGTAAATCACACCTCTGATTCAACACACATCTTTCTGTTACTCCATATTGACGGATTCGAGACTAAAGGAGAGGAAACAAAAGAAGATAACTTCTGTTACCTTGAGTACACTTTATGTTGCATTGGCAGGGCACAAAAATACTGGTTTGTTCTAAAGAAAGAACTCTCTCTGTTTGATTTGGTGGAGAAGGGCGATGTCTTCATTTGGGGTTAGGCTACTTTAAACTACTTTTTAGGCAGTTTTTATTTTAATCTATTTCTGCCACCACTGTTAGAGAATAGAATGTTTGGAGTAAGCGATTATGGGTGATCAAGCAGCTGTTTCAACCAAACATTGCCCCTGTCAGTGACTTTGCAAAGATCCATTACAATAAGATCATTGTATTAAAGTCAGTTGACCTAGCCATCAGTCATTGTTTGGAATAGAACTTTGGCAGACACTGGAGTTTAGCGGTTAAGAGTCTGCATTTTGGAGACAGACAGGCTCCATTTGAATTCAGACCCATCACTTAACAGTGAGACCTTGAGCAGTTCTTTAATTTTCCCCCCAAGTCTTAGTTGCTTTTTAAATTGATTAATAAGGATATTACTATACCCTATAGAGTTGTCATGAGGATTAAAGAAGATAATCCAAGTAAAATCCTAGTACACCATGCCTGGCACATAGTATGAGTTTAATAATATCACTATGTATCATAGTATGAGTTTAATAATATTACTATTATCAACTATTATAATAGTTGATTCTTGAACAACACTGGTTTGAACTATGCAGGTCTACTTGTACATGGATTTTTTTCAATAAAAACATACTGCAGGGCTTCCCTGGTGGCGCAGTGGTTGAGAGTCCGCCTGCCGATGCAGGGGACGCGGGTTCATGCCCCGGTCCGGGAAGATCCCACATGCCGCGCAGCGGCTGGGCCCGTGAGCCATGGCCACTGAGCCTGCGTGTCCGGAGCCTGTGCTCCGCAACGGGAGAGGCCGCAACAGTAAGAGGCCCGCATACCGCAAAAAAATCCAAACCAAACCAAAACAAAACATACTGCAGACTCTGGAGAGGAGAAATCATGAACATGGAGGGCTGACGTCATGAGGGTTGGCGCCCCTAACCCCTACATTGTTCAAGGGTCAACTGTATTACTTTTTGAACTGTCAAGCAAAACTTAGAAATTAAGATCCATGAGAGCTAAATGTAAGGACAGACACTGTAAAACTCTTAGAGGAAAACATAGGCAGAACACTCTATGACATAAATCACAGCAAGATCTTTCTTGACCCACCTCCTAGAGTACTGAAAATAAAAACAAAAATAAACAAATGGGACCTAATGAAACTTAAAAGCTTTTGCACAGCAAAGGAAACCATAAACAAGATGAAAAGACAGCCCTCAGAATGGGAGAAAATATTTGCAAATGAAGCAGCTGACAAGGGATTAATCTCCAAAATATACAAAAAGCTCATGCAGCTCAATATCAAAAAATCAAACAACACAATCAAAAAATGGGCAGAAGACCTAAACAGACTTTTCTCCAAAGAAGACATACAGATAGATGGCCAAGAGGTGCATGAAAAGAGGCTCAACACCACTAATCATTAGAGGAATGCAAATCAAAACTATGAGGTATCACCTCACACTGGTCAGAATGGCCATCATCAAGAAATCTCCAAACAATAAGTGCTGAAGAGGGTATGGAGAAAAGGGAACCTTCTTACACTGTTGGTAGGAGTGTAAATTGATACAGCCACTATGGAGAACAGTATGGAGGTTCCTTAAAAAACTAAAAATAGAACTACCATATGACCCAGCAATCCCACTACTGGGCATATACCCAGAGAAAACCATAATTCCAAAAGACACACGCACCCAATATTCATTGCAGCACTATTTACAATAGCTAGGACATGGAAGCAACCTAAATGTCCATCAACAGAGGCATGGATAGAGAAGATGTGGTACATATATACAATGGAATATTAGTCAGCCATAAAAAAGAACACAATTGTGCCATTTGCGGAAACGTGGATGGACCTAGAGACTGTCATACAGAGTGAAGTAAGTCAGAAAGAGAAAAACAAATATCGTATCTTAACGCATATATATGGAACCCAGCAAAATGGTACAGATGAACCTATTTGCAAAGCAGAAATAGAGATGCAGACGTTGAGAGCAAACGTATGGACACCAAGCAGGGACGGGGGTGGGATGGATTGGGAGATTGGGATTGACGTATGTAACTATGTAACTACTATGTATGAAGTAGACGGCTGGTGAGGGCCTGATGTGTAGTACGGGGGAAAAGAAAAAGTACAGTCTGTTTGTAGGACATAAATTAAGGTAACCTTAAAAATGCATTCCAATATATGTTAGGTGCAGACAATTACTGTTTGATTCCGCTTATACGAGGTACCTAGAACAGTCAACTTCATAGAGTCAGAAAGTACATTGGTAGATGCCAGGGGCCAGGGGGTGGGATTCAGGTGGGGAGGAGAAATGGGGGTTAGTGTTGAGTGGGGACAGAGTTTCAGTTTAGGAAGGTGGAAAATTGGTGGATGGATGATGGTGAGAACTGCACAACAATGTGAGTGTACTTAGTGCCACTGTACTGTACAGTTAAATATGGTTAAAATAGTATGTTTTATATTATGTGACTTTTGCCTCAATAAAGAAAAGACATTTAAAAAAAAGAAATTAAGATCCGTGAAAACGTAGGCACTGAAGCCAAATTGAAATCCTATAATCAAATACATTCAGGTATAATAGATGATTCTTCTGTATTTTGCTATAGTGATGCACATGATAAACTCATTAATTCAACCTTACAGCAGAGATATCAACTTCAAATTAGCAGGCAGGCATGCATGCAAGCATGAAGGTACAGGTGGTTATATATAGGAAAGAGAGGAATACAGCGTCAAAATGGATTTGGCACATTTGTTTTAACAAGTGTGACAATTAATTTTATGTGCCAACTTGGCTTGGCTTTGGTGCAGGCTTGTTTGGTTAAATACCCATCTAGGTGTTGATGTGAAGGTATTTTTTAGATGGGATTAGCATTAAATCAGTAGACTTTGAGTAAAGCAGGTTACCCTCCATAATGTGAATGGGCCTCATGCAATCAGCAATCAGTTGAAGGCCTTACGAGAAAAGACTGCAGTCCCCTGAGAAAGACGTCTCCCCGTAGACTGTTTTTGTACTCAAGATTGCAACATACACTCTTCTCTGGTCTCCTGCCTGCCAGCCTGTCCTACAGATTCCGGAGTCGCCAGTCTTTATAATAACATGAGCTTATTCCTTAAAATAAATTTCAATATCTCAATCTCTGTCTCTCTCTGTCTATCTCTCTACATATATATAAAACAGTTGGTTCTGTTGCTCTGGAGGACCCTAATAAAAGTGTAATTAATTTTTACATTTTTATTATCATACAGTATCAGTGAGACACAAATATCCAACTGAGTGTTTGTCTCACAAAGTATTTTGGAAGAGAATTATTTTAAGGAAGGGCTTGGGTACTGAATCTTTTCTGTGACATCAGATGAAGCCACTTTCCTGTAACGGAAATGAAAAGAGTTGCAGATCAACAAAGAATATGTCCAGCCATTACCCGTGTTTGAAATCGGGACTCTCATCACTGTTTAGTGCTTACCTGTAATGCATTGCTCTGCTCTCCATGCTGTGCTGAAGAAGCTGTGAATTTCACAACTGCTCCTGGGCAAAAGCAATACTGATACAGAATTTTGCTTTTCCATGAAATGGCTCAGCTAGGGTAATTATTTATCTGAACAGGCTGATGTCTTGAGCTTAGTGCCTTTGGATTTCTGCGAGACCAGAGATGGGCATGATTGACAGATAGCTGAAACTCTGTCACTTGGGTAAAACCCTGCTGGTAATGAAGCATTCATACTCAGACCTCACCTTTCTGGACCTGCCAGGCTGCATTTGCTGGCAGCAACTCTGAAAGCTTTCCATGGGAAAATGATGTGTCAAAGGTGCCAATTATAGCACATATGTATTTCACCTTGAGAATTTCAATTGGCAAAGATAATATCATGGGTTGCCCTTAGAGTTTTGATGGGAGGTTCATTTGTACTTAGAGATCTGATCGAAATGCAGTTATTAACAGAGGCTTTGGAAAACAGTGCACAAAAAGCAATAGGGGATTGTTTTTTAAAGCATGTCCTAAGGGACCATTTACCAGCAAGCTCTCAGCTAATGTTTAAACAATCATGGTGTGCAGATAAGCATGTTCTCCTAGAAACCAACCGGATTGTGCCTCCCCGATGGAACATTGTATGTAAATATAAATTAGCTTGTTCTAACCCATGGTGCTGGACACCTAGAGGTGGTTTCTTTCCTTTTGCACAACACAGGAGTGGATGGGAAGGAACACGGAAATTCCTCTCATCTCAGGTTTGTCTAGCTACTCCTTACCACCTTCCTCCTCCTGCTTCTTCCTAGGGCAGCTCTTAGGCAAAATGATAAAGGAGGAAACTAACACGGGTAATAAAATGAATGCTTATAGAATGTTTACTGTGGACCAAGTGCTTTACATGTGTTATTTTCTTTAGTCCTCACAAAAATCCTGTAAAGTGTGGATTGATGAGGAAGCATTTTTATATCTACTTTCTCTGGAAGGCACTGAGATTCTGAGATGTCAAGTAATCAGTCCAAGGTTATCTAGATAGGTAAAGTCCCAGTATCTGTCTCTTTCCATTTATTTACATATACGTTTTCTTCTCCTGCAAGTACAAGTAAGTCTGTCTCTCCCTCCCTCTGTTTCTCTGTCCCTCTCTCTCTCTCTCTTTCATACACAGACACACACCCACACACACACACACACCCACACACACACACACACATACACACACACACACGCATGCACTCCCTGCCCCTTCTGTTCTTCCAGACTTCTGTTGCACTGGGTGAAAACATCTGATAAACTCATTCTATTCAATTGGTAGACTTAATATACTGTGCCTTCCCTAAGCATTTTAATATAATAGGTCAGAAAGAGGATGACGCTTAGTAGAAAGGATTGCTTTGTAAATGGATGTTCAAAATCTGTAGAGAATGTGGCTTTGGGCTGGAGGCTTTCTTTGAATGCCTCAGATAATCCCACTTAGGAAGCCCACTACATCTGGCTGGGCTCCCCTGTGGTTTACCTGTGGTTCCTCTCTCAGACGTAGCCGACTTTCTCCTTAGCATCTCTTTACTGCCTCTCAGACTTAACATCTTACATACTTTCCAACATCCCACCAGTTAAACAAGTACTTTTGTTTGCTTGTTTGTTTGCGGTACGGGGGCCTCTCACTGCTGCAGCCTCTCCCGTTGCGGAGCACAGGCTCCGGATGCGCAGGCTCAGCGGCCATGGCTCACGGGCCCAGCCGCTCCGCGGCACGTGGGATCTTCCCAGATCGGGGCACGAACCCGTGACCCCTGCATCGGCAGGCGGACTCTCAACCACTGTGCCACCAGGGAAGCCCAAACAAGTACTTTTTGGAAGGCACTTCTAGTATAGGAATCGAAATGTTGGTTCGATTCCTTGTGTAATTATACTCGATTTCTGAAAAACATTTCTGATTGTAAAATAACTCTTAACTTCACATCCTTCTCCTTGTCAAAGGCTTCTTCCTTCACCAGGGGTCTTTATTTGCAGGCCTGAATACACTGGACACTGAACTGGATTTAAGCTCCCTTTTTAACGTTTCCTTAAGCAGTTTGACACAAGTCTTAGATGAACCGAGTCAGATATCCACCTGCCATAGCAAATAGGATGATAAGCACCCTCTTCCATATGGATGACCCCATTCTACCATCACAAGCCAGGAGTGGCCGTAACAAGCAACAGAACCCTTTGCATAGTTATTTTCAGAAATGACAGCTCAGTGGCAATTATGGGAGAACCAAGATCTTCGTTTTTGGCAGGAGCCCTTAGCATTCAGAGGGAGAGTGATAAGCAGCCCAGCAGGGCAAGGCATTTCATTATCTGGGGGTAACATTGGCAGCTAAGTCACTCCAGCAGGTTCATTTAGATGCTGCCTCCATCAAAATTAAGCTTTCTCAAGGCCCACGGCAAGGCTCCCTGGGGCAGAGGTAGGTAAGTGGTACATCAGATCCTCACGTTCTTCAGTGGCCTTGTCACATCTTCCCTGGGGACACGATGCAGCATCCCGGAGCATCAAAAGTCCAAAGCCGCCTCCCTACCTGTCATCTCCCTGCGCCTCCACACGATAGAGGTGGCCCTCTAGCACCTGATCTTCAGAGCAAAACATCAGCTCTGACTCCCGCTTGTCAGAGACTCAAACCACCTGAGCTCTTTTCGTACAGCAGTGCACAGTAGCTGCTGGCTGTGCTCTGCATCTCAATTCGGAAACGTCTGTTCCCATCAAATCCTAGCAGAGAGCAGCAGCTCCTGGGATCTGCCGAACATCAGCTCCTCAGGAATTTCTCAGTTTCATCGAGTCTGACCACTAGACGGTTACATACTTGGAATGTGTAACTCCAGCCTCCCAGAGCCGTGTCTTCACAGAGCTGCGAATTTAACATGATGCCCTTGGCTTTGGTCTGGGGTCGATCTGAGAAAGGAGCACACAAAGAATTCTGCTGCATTTCCCAGAGCTGGTCTAACTAACGCTGGTCAGCGCCCCAGAGAAATCAGGAGAAAATCCTCCGAAGAGTTAGGTCATCAATGCAGAGAGTTTTTTCTTCTGATGAAAGGGGATGCTTCTGTTCGTATGATATTAACAGCTCTTTAACGCATCATGTTTCCTTTTTGCCTAAGCTGCCAAGAGCCCCCAGGGATAAATTTCTGTCTCAGTTGCAGAGGCTTTCTTTACTTAAGCTTGGGATATAATTGTCCCACTCTCTATCCCCTTTCAGCACTCGGCATTTTCCTTGACGTGGAGCTACACGTTATCATGTTTCTCTCACCACTATACCCCTAAATAGCTATTTGTTACCCTTATTTTATAGATGAGGAAAATAAGGAAGTGGGGGATGAAGTGACTTGCCCCAGTCAAAAAAGTCCCTTTGGGAGCTTTGTTGGTTATAAGCAGTAAACAAGGGAGTGGAAAAAAGGCAGTGAGTAGTCACAGTACAGTCTCTGAGTCTAAGTAACAGCTCCTGTGGTGGTGGTGGTAGTTAGGTGACACTGGCAGCCACTCATTCTGTTAACACGGCACTTGCTCAGCAAACCAGACGCTCTAATGTCAGGAAAGCCATTATGGTGGACCTGCCAGTCTGAAGGCTAAGAAAAATGTTTACAATAAAAACTTAACATAGAATTCAAGCATCCACACTAAAAGATAGAGATCTTGTATATACATGTTTCGCCCTATTATTAGGCAACAAAATTTAGAGGACAACTAATTGTAATTTAAGTAATTTGTTTAATACAGTACCTAAAATTTCTGTCAGATAAACATTTCCTGAGAAGATCAAAATATATGGTTATTTTACTTTTTCCCATTTGGATCTCTTTCAATTTCTGCAGTTTATTAGCTTGGTTCAGTGTCTTTGAGCATTAGTCAACATTTAAAATGTAGGTTTTTATGATTCTGGGAGAAGCAATTGCTTCCAAGGGAGAAAACATTCTGTAAATTACATGTAAATGTTTTCACTTGGATGAGTTCTTTTGCATCTGTGCAGAGGATCATTTTAATTTACACAAGAATGAAGGTTTTCCGTGATTGAATGTAGTATGCATGCTTGTGTATCTAATTTCCACTTCATTTATACAGGAGTCTAGCAGACACAAGGGGCATTTTGTTATAATGTAAGTGCTACTTAAAAATAAAATAAAATTATAATAAAAGGCCAAGGATTAGTGTGCCATTTCTAATTTATTTCAGAGCTGTCCCTCAGAGTGGGTTGGAGCAGACCTGAGTCATGTAATTTGGCATTATGATGCTTTAAAGATACAGGCCATAAAGACTTCATCACAGGAACAAAACAGATGAGAAGCTCAGAAATGTGATTGACAAAAAGCATCAAACCATCTCCCCTTGCCTCACAGTTACACATTTCGGAGTACAGGGGATTCTTCCTACGTAGAAACTGTGCTACAAATCACTCCTCTTGCTTTTTTTCTTAATCTCTGAGATTATATAACCTTTTTAAAAAAATTGAGTAATTGAAAATCCAAATGATTATGAATGTATCAGTTAATTTGGCTTCTTTGTGCTATTAAAACATTTCGGAGAAGTAACAGTTTCTCATCTGTTTATTGACAGTGAAAAGGATGTGACATTTTGACATGAATCAGTTTCTAGGGTGAAGACAAAGGTGCAGGTTTTGATGTCCTAATTTTATTGCTGCATCACTGCAAATGTAATAATAAAGGCCACTGAAATGTGGAAATGGGTGTGAATATTTGCCTTTTCCCATTTCAGACCCATAGGACTTCTTTCCTGTTTATCTTATTAAATCTGCATTATTAAATGCCCTAAATTAATGCAAGGTTATTGCTTAAGAGTTCAAATGCATACATACCAGCCAGTTCTAAGTTTTTTTTTTTTGTTTTTGTTCTTTTGCGGTACGCGGGCCTCTCACTGCTGTGGCCTCTCGCATTGCGCAGCACAGCCTCCGGACGCGCAGGCTCAGCGGCCATGGCTCACGGGCCCAGCCGCTCCGCGGCATGTGGGATCTTCCCGGACCGGGGCACGAACCCGTGTCCCCTGCATCGGCAGGCGGACTCTCAACCACTGCACCACCAGGGAAGCCCCTAAGTTTTTTTGTCTCAGAGCTGCTCCTCCTTTATGACTCCTTTGTTAGATACAATTAAATTTTTAGCATTGTTTTTCTACATTCATTTTTTTCCCCAGTCGTTTCTTCCCTTTGGCCATCTTGGGAAATAAAGTGGTGGAATTTCCCCTGACTTACAACAGAGAGAAAAGAGGGTCTGGAGGAGTATGGGCACCATGCCCAAGATTAGTGTTGGCAGAGAGAGCTGATAGTTTACCGTCTCCAGGGACGACCAGCACATTTAAGCAGATGTGGTCCCAGGTGGAGTAGAAACCAGTGACCATGTGATATGTTTTTCTTACATCCAGCAAGATGCCTCCTTCTGACTTGCTTTGCTGTGGAACAGGTAGAGAGCAAAGGCTAGCCTCAGGTGGATTTCCCAGCACACCTGCAGTTGCAGTATCTTTGGAAAGGGCTTGTGATTTAAAGTTTTGAAATCCAGGTGCCCCGATCTCTGACCTTCCAGTTAGTTACTTGCCTGTAGGGTCATAATATCTCCCATAATTAATAAAATCCATTTATCACAAACAGTTTTAAACTAATTTCAAACTCCCTAAAGCTCAGGTAATTAATTGTTGAATGTGCATATGGGGTGTTGCTATGAAGTCATTCACTTTGAAATAGAAGTAAAGTGTATTAGATAAATAAAAATAACTTTCAACCTCCTGTTTTCTTCATAATATAGTTGGCTTTTGTTGGCCCACCTTATCTCCATTTAATTGTTTTATACTAGATGTGCTAATTTAGAAACATTAATGTTTGATCTAATTCCTTTTAATTCTTCAATATTCAGGGTTATCTGCCATATAGTGAATTGAACAACACCTAAATATGACTCTGTGACGTAACTGCCACAATATTTGCACCACTGGGGAGTTGTCAACTTGGGAAGAAATAGAAACCTTAAACAATTTATTCACCATAGCTTTAGTTAATAACAGAATAGGAGCTACGTCTGTCTTGGTGCAGCTACTAATTTTGCTTTCAAACCAGGATCCAATCTTTAAGACTTAGAAAACTTTAAATAACCTTTTTTTTTTAAAAAGCTTTAAGGATCATGTATTGAACCAATTAACTCCGTAAGTCTGCATATCAATATATTCCTTCCTAAAAGTCCTCTGCACTGCCAAGATTACCTTTGTCTCTCAAGTGGATTGTAAGGCATCCTATCTATTGTTATATAAGCCTGGTAAATCTGAAGTAAATTCAGATACACGTTCAAAGTTTTACAGCCTTCACTTAGTAGCAAATTTCATCATCTAAACTTGACCCAACCCTTTATTCTAAAATAATAAAATAAGGCTGGATCAAGATAGTGGCTGCAACAAAATACTTTGCTTTTTCTTTTACCCCAAGCTTCTTGAAATAACAAAATAAAATTTGTATGAATTAAACTTTCTGGTAAACAAGAAAAGTACAACATGAGGGAACCAGAAATTCTGAGGAACTATGAAAATTTTAAAAAGCAACAGGATCGGATCCACGGGGAAAGGAGGTTATAAAAAAGCAAAGCAAAACAAGTCAACACTGCTCAGATTAAATACAAGAGATGACTACCACTGGGGCATTAATTTTACAGGGACACTCCAAGCTCAAGAACAATGAACACAAGTAGCAGTGAAGCACCTTTGAGCGATGCTCATGGTGATTGTACAGCTACTGTATTGGGGCTGCCTGGCCAGCAAGCCCTTTTTCATCCTTGTTTTTTTTGTTGCACTGTGGGCAGCAAAAAAGCTTAGATGGTTTCATGGGAAAATTCTACTGTACGTTTAAAGAACATATACTTCCTACGTTACATACATAATTCCAAAGAAGAGAAACTATTAGGAAGCTTTCCAATTCATTCTTTAATGCTAGCATGACAGAATAAAGTGCCATAAAATAAAAATAAAGCTGTAGTTCAAGCTCATTTTTGAATTTAGATACAATCATCCTAAATAAAATACTTGCAAATCAAATCCACCAATGTATTAAAAAGGGTATTTCTCAGGAACACAGGGGTGAGTCATCATTGATTACTCACTATGTTATAATGTATTGGAAATAATATCACCACCTTAACAGATTTTAAAACTTAAATCCATATGTTCATCACTATGGCTGCCAAAATTGCATTTGATGTAATTCAAATTCTGAGCAAAGCAATGAAATGAGAAAGAGTCACACAACCACCCGCCCAAACCCAAAATATCCCTCAGAACACACTCAGAGAAGAAAAAAAAAAAAACTTTATACTGTAAAGGGCATCTATCAAAAGCAAAGGCAAATTTTGAAGAATTTTCCATCAAAGTTACTAAGAAAGGAATGCCTGTGTGGCTCACAGCCTCCAGTGTGACCTTACCCCCCTCCTGGTGTTCATACCTTTGTGTAATTCCCCTCCCTTAGAGTGTGGGCAGGACCTGAGACTCGTTTCTAATCAACAGGATATGGCATAGTGGACGATGTCACTCCATGATTTTGTAATGTTACATGGCAGAGTGGTGAGATGTCATGCTTGGATTACATTATGTTATATAAAGCTCCATCTTACTAGCAGATTCATTCTCTTT